>NC_138734.1:26314952-26501260 GCF_965113295.1 Leuciscus leuciscus | reverse complement strand
GAGAGAGAGGAAACAAGAGCACAACGAGAGAGAGAGAGAGAGAGAGAGAGAGAGAGAGAGAGAGAGAGAGAGAGAGAGAGAGAGAGAGAGACAGACAGAGACTTGTTTGGAAGACAGAGGGCTGATGGTTTTTCCGCTAATGCGTTTGTATGGTAAATCACCGGTTTTAAGGACTAAAAAGGTTTAAAGGGCTAAACCTGTGGGGCAGGGGAATCTGACTGAGCTGAGATTTTTACTAACAGGAAGTCTGGGTCATCAACTTCCTTCACCTGGTTTCATTTGTTATCGGATTTAAATTATGTTGCTTTCCTTGTATGTATACACTGTTTGGATGCTTTGTTGCATTCACATTTAACTTTCATAATGTGATGTGGTACGAGTACAAGTGTGAGTGCATATATACAGATGGTGGACAACCAGAATGAGACTTTTACCGCCGCCGTTCCCGCGGCGGCAAAATTGGGATGTGTATTTGCTGCCTTTTACCGCTGAGTGGCGCTGTAATCACAGACTTTGAAAAGTGTCAGTTTATTCTCTTAATGACGTAATCTGCCGCGGCAGTAATCTGAGCTGAGGTCACAGATAAATTCAAGATAAATCTTGTGGTTAAACGAATTCAAATTCATTAAATTTAAAAAAATTAGACACACGTTAACATTGTGTGCCCAGTTTTTCTATCATTTAGAAAGGCTATGTCAATAGGTTACTTGTCATTTACTTCGTGTTATTTTAATGTGTTTGTAGATTTATTAACTGAAACATAACAGTGAAATAAATTAAAATAATTTACCGTAAAATTAAAACATTTTCAGGACTTGCAGTTAGGCTACTAACCGATGTTAGTCGGTTAAGCATTCTTTGTTATATTCAGAATTAAATAGGCTTACTTGTTGTTATGATTATCAATTGAATTCTTTAATAAATAATCAACCACAATGCCTATTACTGCCGCAGAAAAAATAAACCAGTCGAATTTCAAAGTCGTTCGCGAAATGACTATAGGCTTTACCGGGTGGCGCAAGTGACAGGGCAAAACAGCAGCAACTGCGCCATTTTAAAAGGTAAGTTTCCTATCTGTTTATAATATATATATATATATATATATATATATATATATATATATATATATATATATATATATATATATATATTTCATTATTTGAACAAAAATGAGACTGATTGAATATGTAAAAATATAAATCTGCTAAATTATTTTTTTGTGTGTGTGTGAATCATTCACGAGATTGAGATGACTGACAGTGATACCCGGCCATAGCAACGGAAGACATTTTTCAAAACCGATCGAACAAATCAGAAAAATACTTTCAATACAGTATTGCTTTCAATTAAAAAATAAACAATGAAAATGTAAAAGAAAATTAAGTTTGAAAACCCATCGCACAAATTTCAAGGTATGAATAAAGTGTCGGGACAGTTTCTTTATTTAAACAGGGTTGCATCGATAGTTTATTCCCTTTGTGATGCAAAATAAGAAACACAGAATCTTATTCTTGCAACATTTTAAATTTCTATTGTCAAAGAAATTGCAGCTAAATAAAAAAATTAAAACGGTACAAAACGAAAAAAGTTCAAAGCAACATAAATTAAGAACAGGCGTTTTTCTTTGCCTCTCTCGCGCTGGATATTTTTTTAGTAAGTTTGGTCTCCCTCACTGCGCGCGGCGGGTCTTTCTCGAAATTAAGCATTTCAGCGTAAAAAAACACCATACAGCTGATAATACTGTATATGTCGCTGTGTGTCATCCACACAAATCACGAAGAAAAAACTGTAACAAATAGCTTTTGTTCCTTCAAAGATACAACATGCCTTGCTGAATTCACCTTACAATAAAACGAGGTGGGTCGCGAATTAAAGAGCTGCTAAATTGAAATTGTTTGTGGAAAACCTTTAAATACAATCAATAAAACTACAATATAAAATTTTATAAGATATAGGGCTTAGATCCTAGATAAATCCTTAGAATTTTGCCTTTGCCTGCTCATCAGGCTGGCTCCGACACTCTCCATATGAAAGACGGAACATTAACACCTCTCTCCTGCACCCCCACGATAAAGCAACTATTGCCTTCTCCAAACCCCCCACAGGCTAGCCTAGCTGAGTTTGCAAAACAAAACAAAGAGTTTGCCACTCGTCGTGGTGTGCCAAAACACTTAATTATAAACTTCAATATTTCATTCAAAACAATCTCAAAACGCTTTGTGACATTTTGAAAAGCCGTGGATGCATTACTGCCACTGGAACCATGAACGCAACAGAATACTGGTTCTGATTTTATTGTTTGTCGTTTAAACGTCATATATATATGTTCTGTTATAACAGTATATATTGTATATACTGTATATTGTATATATATTGTATGTACAGTTATAACTGTATATAACATATATAACAGTTCTGTTTTTTTAACAGAACTGCTTTTGAAATTACGATTGGAATTATTATAGGTTACAGAAGTAAAGTCATTGTATAATATTTGTTCCTTGGTGTAAAATGGAAATGCATGGTGATTTTATTTTGTAAATAGGCTATAAGCAAAAAACTATGTTTTAGAACTATAGACAAATCTCTCTGCATCAACAATAGACTATACAATGCATTAATAGGCTAATATAAAAATACCAGTAGTCTAAGTTAGTTCGGGTTTCGAACCCGTGTCATCTAAATGATCGTAACGTAAGTTCAACCACTCTGCCACGATTCACTCGTTGCAACATGGCCTAACGTTCCAGTGTGTGTTCGCTCACACGAGCGAGAAGCGCTCTTCATTCAAAAGAACGCGCCGCCGCGTTTGTCGAACACTAATTCAACATGCCAGAATAAAACCTGGCTTTAGAACAATGCATAGCGCCACTCGTCGTGGTGTGCCAAAAAATTACAATACTTTAGTTTCATTTATTTCAGTGTTAATGTTTGAGTTAAAAAAATCCTCTACAGATTAAATTAACACAAAGTCGGCTATAAGAATCCTTTATAGGCTACGAAAAAAGCAAAGGGCTTACAGTCTTAACATTTAGGCTACTTTGCTTAAATTCGATACATTTATTTTCAGTAGGGCCTAATAAATTTGGATGTAATTTCAGTATGCTTTACCAACGCTATAAATTTGTTCAATTAAAGTTCCAAGAGGTCTGGTCTCTATATTTCCTTCCCAGCTGACACTAATATGCAAGTGCACAGCAAAATTCACAACTTGTGCTTGCTGCGAACGCAAGTTATTTAAGGTGTCTCAACTGTACACAGTCTACCCTACAGTGTGAATTCGTTACAAGGTTTCATTTAATTAAATGAATGTGCAGCATTTTGTACAAATAGAGTCTATAGGCCTACTATACTGTTGTAGCCATTAAATAATCTCATTTAGTATCATATTTGTTAAAATATTCTAATGTTATTTTTTTCCATCTATGTTGAATATGAAAAGTGAACAGCACGAGTAAGATAGGATGCATTATATCGAGAGATGGATATGGAGTGGGTCAGACATGATTTTGACCACTTCATTAAGTTTTGTTTTGTAGAAAACCTTTCTTTAAAGTGAATTTCGTTTTCTATAAATTGTATCTTAATTTTAATAAATTTTTCATCAACCAATTGCTGGATTTAAGAGATAAGTAAGAGAAGCAAATATAACAGACACTAATCATGGAGGCGCCCGCGCGGTCACTTGCATTGCACGTCAGCTGGAGCGCATCTCATCCTCCTAACTTAACGAAACTCAGCGTATGCCTCACACAGACATGATAAATACATCAAATACACAAAGCTTGAAATGTCTTCAAACGAAATAATTCAAAACGAAAAGAAAAAGGCTACTCTCTGATTATGTCTTTACGTGCATTTCTCTCTAGGTGCGTTCACTACAAATATGGCGATCGTCAACTTCATCTTTGCAGTCGACACTGTCAGAAAACACTAGTTTATTGATAAAAATCAATGCACGCATCACCGAATTTACAAATTCACATCTTGCTTGTTGCACGCACATATTATGTCGAAAAAACGAAATATTATGTTGAAATAACATTATTATTAATAATACATCTTTTAGAATATTTGATTAAATGCTGCTTGTTCAATTTAATACAATTAAAACTTTAATTGTGATAATTAAAATAATTGAAAATTAAATATTTAGTGGCCAAGTTTTGCTAATTTATTATATAGGCTATTATATGCCTATTGCCTATATTAAGTAGGTCATATTAAGACAAGGCATATATTAAGTTATTTTTGCTGTTATGAGAAAAAAAATCTAACGAAATCTAAAATCTAAAAAAAAATTCTAACGCCAATTCAACATGCCAGAATAAAACCTGATTTTTGAACAATGCGTAACGCCACTCGACCTGGTGTGCCAAAACACTACATTTTAAACTTCAATTTTTAATTCAAAACGCGTTTTTGACATTTTTTTAAGCAGTAGCCTAGCCTATATAAGGGCATTGAAACCAGGATCTTAACTAAAACGCGTTCCGCGTAATCTCTCAAAAATTATGCCACACTACTCCATGTATTTTTTTTTTTTTTAAGGACTGCTTTTGAAATCACTATAAATTACTATGCAATTGTATCGCTCACGAGAGCTCTTCATTTATCTAATTCCTCAATAGAATAGTAAAAATATTCAGCGTCATTGCTCTATTTTTAACTTTTGATTCTATTTTTTCAGTACTAAAATTGATTCTATCTTTGGTTCTATTCTGTTGTAGCCTAATAGGCCTATTTATATATATGAACAATATGCCTATTAGGCTTAGGGTTTTATATTTAACCCACTTAAATTTTAAAATACGGCAATTGCTGCTGTTTTGCACAATGTCCCTTTGCGCCACCTGGCGGTCATTTCGGGAACGACTTTGAAATGCGGCTGGTTTATTTTTGCCGCGGTGATTTCGCCGCGGCAGCTGGCGCGTAATAGGCATTCTGGTTGTCCACCATCTGTAGATAACTTGTTATGATTGCTCATTTAGGAATTAATAGCAGACCACACAATATGCACAGAGATATAGAGTTGTTGATTTCAGATGCTTTTTTGAAAGCGCGCTGCTGATAAGTTTGCTGCTGATGCAACAGCAACCAATCAGCTGCACTATTTAGATAATAATGTGATCGCTAGCAAATTAAGTTAAGGACCTATCAGCCTGCACTATCTAGAGTGTCATGACATTTGTATTAAACTTTGTATTAATCCGCAAAAACAGTTTTCAACATTGATAATAATAAGAAATGGTAGTTTTAATTTAAGGTAATTTTACTGTTATCATAGTTATTATTAAAATTATTAGTAGTACATGCTATAATTTCAGACCTTAAATCTTATCAAAATTTATTTAGTTTCAAGGATGTTTATTTATACTGGAATCAAGAAAATATTAAAGGAGACATATCATGCTTTTAAATTGTTCCTTTTTACACATAAATCATACATTTGTAGTCTATATAAAACGGAACTGCAATGCTTGGGTCTGAATTCCTCATTATTATAGCTCCACAGGCCCCTTTTCTGATGTGCGTCTTAGAGCAACTCGTTTTGGTGCGGTCTCTTTAAATACAACTGAGACACTTCATACCCCGCCCCCTCTCCAGGTTGCAGAGGTTCAACTCCACCCCGTTCGGCCATTTTTGTAGTTTGATAGCAGAGATACGATTATCTAGTGGCACAGAAACTTTTTATTCACACGTTATTAACAAAATGTCAACAACGGAAGACTTGTCCAGCCAGCCTTACATGTTCGAGCCAGAGTCGGAGCAGGAGCGAGATGAAAATGAAGACGACGAACCTGCAGAACAACGTCTTCATATGGATGTATGTATCGCAATGGTGTGTTACTGTATTCACACATGAAACTTTGGTCTTCCGACCTTTTACCACCGTGTCGATTTATTTTGATTAATATGTGCGAGGGAGAGAGAGCAAGACAGCGTCTAGTTTGGAGACGGTGATGTCTTGTTTACACTTTCGCCTGGCTCTGAAGAGAGAGAGTGAGCGCGCGCGCGACCGGGGTCTCTCTCTCTCTGCTCGTTCTTTCAGTTAAACATGCGTCCTGTCACAAGCGCGGCAATTCATCTACATTAGACGGTGTAATGAAGCGTGTGGGTTACTACATCCAACAACCGAACATTTTAACTTACCCTCTCGTAACTTCTGCATCCTTTAGCTTGGACTACAAAATTGTAGCGAGAAATAACAATGGCGGATTGCTCGAAGTGTTGGGCCGGAAGTCAATGTCCTTATTTGGCAGTTCCGCTGCAAATACTGTGACGTAATAGTTCACAAAACGTCATAGATAACAGAAAAATCGGAACAGGTTGAAAAATATGACCAAAACAGAATATAAAGATATCAACGAAGCACCTGAAGAGAATAATTTCATATTTGCTGTACTTCTAAACACTCCAAATATACAACAAAATGCATTTAAGGGCTAAAAAAGTGCATTTGGCATGATATGTCCCCTTTAAGAAAATTATTAAATATTTTTCATATTCATAAATCATAGTATGTCATAAGTTACTCTATTGAAGGGCTGTGTTTAGTGTCAATATTTCACTAACAAACTCTGTTTGGAGAAGATGATCCAAAACTGGACAAATTTGACAGACTGTATAACACTGACAAGGTGACTACTTAAAGGGGTGGTATAATGCCCTTTTCACAAGATGGTAAATGGACTGCATTTATATAGCGCTTTCACAGACCTGTGGCCACCAAAGCACTTTACATAGCCTCACATTCACCCATTCACTCACTCATTCATACACCGACGGCGGTGTCAGCCATGCAAGGCGCCATCCAGCTCGTCGGGAGCAGCTGGGGTCTTGCTCATGGACACCTCGACACTTGGTCAAGTGGAACCGGGGATTGAACCACCAACCTTTTGGTTTGTAGACAACCTACATGAACCACTGAGCCACTGCCGCCCCCAGATGTAAAGATGTAAAATAATTCTTTGATGTCCCCAGAGTGTGTATGTTTTAGCTCAAAATACCCCAGAGATATTTTTATATAGCATGTTAAAGTTTTTCACTTTTTTAGGGTGAGCAAAAATGCACCGTTTTTGTTTCTGTTCCTTTAAATGCAAATGAGCTGCTGCTCCCGGCTCAGAGGGCGGAGCTTCAAGAGCTTGTGTCCTTTTATCTCACACAGACATGCACTGACAATTTCAAAAACTTTAGCCTTTTATGTTCAAACCGAAGTCAGAAAGATGGAGAGACTCAAGACGAAGTGACAACATGTAGACAACATTTCTGAATGGTTAGTTGGTGAACTTCTGTAGCTTATGTGTAGTTATCTTCTAGTCATTGATTAGCATATTCTGTCTTGATGATCTATAAATCGCGTTCCCAGGGGCGGGGTTTATGTCAATTTTAGGGTTTGTTATGTCACTAACCCGGGAGGAATGTCGTGTAGTCCCTACCAGCCGTTTGTTGAAGTCCTTAAAAAGCAATTTCTTTAAAAGAAAGTATCTCCCTTTGCTTTTGAACTTTGAGCACTGTAACTTTGCAGATGTTGTTTATGCTCAAACAGCAACATTACACACACTAAAGTTAGAAAAGTGAAATCATATTCAACCACCCCTTTAACCAGAGAGCCTGCCAACTAGCTGTTTTTCAAAATGTGTAGTTGTACATATTCCTAAAATAATGTAGGGCTGGGCTTGATTTTATACAGCAGGAATGGATTTGATCATGGAAATTGAAAAGAAGTGAAACATGTCAGGCTATTGCATTATTGGTTGATAATATTTTTCCCTACTGGCGATTTTTTTTTTCAGAGGTGCATAAAGCTATTAATAAAGTGCTGTGCTGCGCTGAAATGTTGTTTATTTATAGTTGCACCGTTGAGGAAAGGGAGACTGATTAATTATCTTAAAATTTCTGAGTGTGATTTACTGGGAACAGCATTATTTTCTCTCCCTCAGAGGACAAATCGAAGAATTTCAGCCCCGGTCTGTCGTCCAACACCGGCCAGAGCCACCCTCACCTCCACCTGCAGAGACGGATGAACTGAGCCGACAACTGACAGGTGTGACCCGTTTCATCACACACACTTTTTTTTTCTTTTTCTGGCAAGCACATAATAATGATTAATTGTGCAATTGTGTTAGTTTAAAAACTATATATGCAATTTGTCGCTGGAAACATGTCGTGTCGTATCGTATCTGGTTTGGATGAAGAATGATGAGTAGTGGGTTACTGGTCATGCACATGCCAGCAGCAGGTTTGATTCACAAAGACCCATATAACTGCACTCTCTCCAAAAAGTTGGAGAAATGAGCTGTGAGAGTCAGTGCGGAGGGCAGCTCTCTTCTCACAGCCGGCAGCTCGGATCCATCACTGTGTCCCTGAAGGGTAATCACACAGCTCTTATTACACTGGAGGGAGGGCGATCATCTGACAGAGCACTCCGACAGCTGATTGAGAGAAGTTTCTAGGTGCTGCTGGGAGGCCAGTTGATCACAGCTGTCAAAGATCTGACCACCTTCAGCTTTTCCCAAACAGCCTCGGTGATGAGCGGCGTCTCTCTTCATCTGCACCAGCCCGAGCCTGACGCATCTTTTCTGAAGCCCACATCCCCGATGCTCACGACCCAAAACACTTTTCAGTCATTTTCACTTTTTCAAATGCAAAGGCATTTTTATGGGCATTCGTCTGATTTGGGTTTGAATAGCTGGTCACCTGTTCAATCTGCTGATAGCTTGTCTTGACGCACTCTACATTTAAAGACATAAAATGACATTTGCAAAGCATTTCACTTCTGTAATGTGACATTTTTCTGACTGCAACATAATATGCAGTTTATAATATATGGCAAGAATTTTGAGAAGATCATTAAGTAATTGGTTTCTAATATTTTTCCCCTCTTGCACTGCCTTGTTTCCATAATCAAAAAAAAAAAAAAAAACATTTTCAAAGGTGGACAGTTGATTATACGTTTAAAATCAGTACAATTTTCTAATGTTTTTGAAAGAAGTCTCTTATGCTCACCAAGGCTGCATTTATGTGTATTTTTTTTACAGTATTTATACACCATTTTTTTTTACAGTAAAAAGAGTAATATTGTGAAATATTATTACAGTTTAAAATAATTGTTTTTTTATTTGAATTTTTTCTAAATGTTATCTTACTGATTCCAAACCTTTGAATGGTGTATTTTGAAGAAATATTATAAAAACAATTACTTTTTCTGTAAGTAATATGAATTCGGTACAGATTGGGTATTTATTCAGAAAAGATAAAGGGAAAAGTTTCACAGGGCATAGACTCAAATAATACTCAAACAGACTCCAATATACTGTAATGCAGAAATGTAACATTTAAAAGTTAATGTAATAGTTTTCTGCAGTAATATTAAATAATGATAGATATTCTGATATGAAATGTCTATTTTACACTATCCAATCAAGTTCTGATTTATAAAATCAAGTCCTGCCCTACTCCCCCATTGAAAACTGGTTCATGAATCTTCACAAAGTCATGTGTTCTTAGCTGGTTATCTGTCACTCTGTATTATGAATAAATACACACATTTACAGCAATAAGGCCATTCTGATTATTGAACTGATTTAATTTATTTGAACATAAATCTGTTTTACTGCCTCTGATTTGCAGCAGAGCGGATGGAGTTGCACAAATACTTGAACTCTCTCTTCGCAATTGGTCTCGCTGAGGATGCTCGGAAATTGGACTGCCCTGCAGAATCCTGTTTAAGCATCGTAGAGTTAGATGAGGTAATTATGACCTCCACCACCCCAGTCTTTGTAATGGACTGCTAGACGATGGCCAGCGAATGACTCCTCATTGCTGTTTTCATAAACTTCATTCTGCCTTTTCCATTTCTCCTGTGTCATTTTTTTTGTTGTTGTTGCTTTAATTTTTCCAGATGGATGTAGACGCTGTAACGTTCAGATCCTTTGGAGTCAAGCAGGGAAATAAGAGTAAAATGTAAGAAACAAAAGATCAAGGTGAAAAACTGCGACTTTTTGAAAGGAAACGACAGAAAAGATCACAGTAGGAGTTTCGTCTTGAAGCAAGAATATAATTGAAGAAGTTATTTTTTCTTAAATCAGAGCTAACACAAATACAGTGTCATGTTGATATTTGTATCAGCCACAACTAGACTTAAAATAAGGCTGCTAACTGTGGCAGTAGGTTTCAGACTAGTTAGATACTATATATGCATGTCTGTTTTTCTTCCAAAAGGTTTGTGGCTGTTGAAAATGAAGATTTATCTGGACGAGGAGAATTTGGATGTTCAGTTTTGACTTCCACACCATCCCTCTCCTCGATGACCAAAGGATTGTTCTTGGAAAGTAATTCTGGGATAAATATGTATTCTTCTCATGAAATGTGGCCGTCGTCACAAGAGACTGAAACATTTACGTCATCATTGCAAAGATCAGAAAGTGATTCTCCACTTCAAATGAGGCTTCAGAGATCACAGCACCATTCGACTACCTCACAACCATTTCTGTCGATTTCACGAAGAGGAGGCCAGAAAGTGAAACTGAGTGACTCTCCAAAACCAAGCACACAGACAAGGTTTTCTACAGCACAACAGGACAAACCCTTAGAGCTACTACCAACGTTATCTCCTTCACTTCCAAAAACCAAATTGAATCAAACTTTTCCAAACTTTGAGGACAATATTTCCATTGTCAGCCCCTCTCCTCCTGGAGTACCATCTGCCAGGTCTTCTCAATGTCATTCTCCTGCATTTATTCTCATCCCTAAACAAAGTCCAAAACCTCCAGACTCTCCTTCCCCAAGGTCTAGACCTGTATCCTCTCCAGTCAACCCAATCCAATCTAGACCTGCTGTTTTAACAGCAGATTCTGAAATGAAATTAACTCAACTGTCTCCAGAAAGTGCCATCACTTCCCCAATTACTGCAATTCAAGAATCATCACAGTTTGCTTTAGTCTCAGATAGTGGTACACCTACTATGTGTGTCCATGAGTCCATTAGGTCCTCTGCACCAGGGGTTGAATCCTCTCATACTGATGGGCACCATTCAACCCTGCCCTCCAAATGGTTAAAGGGCTCACGAAGGTCACCCAAAACTACAGTGCTCTCCCTACAGCTGAGCATGTCAGGTTAGTATAACTTCTACTAGTAGATTTTTATTAAAGTTGACAACATTGAAAATAGCAGCGTCTAATTGCAGTTTAGTTTTTCTTGTGCTTTAGCCACTGTTTATAATTCTCCTGCAAATGTTTTTGTGAGCAATGAAGAATGTTTTCCTATGTAATTATTAGTGATTTAAATACTTTTAAAAGCAATAAGCTTTTGAATCTGCTTGCTCCAATGATTTTTTCCAGGTTTGCAAAGTATTTTTAGACAAAATGTGAAGGGCTTTACTATTTAACTATTGCAAAATCACTGTAACAAACATCTGGCTTATTGCTTTTATAAAATTCTGGCTGCAGCAATATGATAAATGACACCACTGTATAATAAATAATTTGATAAATAATTTCAAATAATAATTTCAAATTCAGTTACTAGATCAAAAAAGTTCATCAAGAAAAACTTTGATGCTAGCATGAGATGTTTTAAAGTAGTTGAAAAGTTTTAAAGTTGTTTTAAAAGCTTGTGTTCAGTTGCTAAGAATAAGGAGAGCGTGGCATGATAAGAGAGACATGAAACTAGCACATCTTTGAAGGAACTCAGATACTTTATTGTATAAAATATTTTAAAGTTAAATGCATGGTTGACCAAGCCGAATCAAATATTCAATAAACATTGAAAAATTCTTTATAAATGACAAGAACCTGATTTTCAGCATCCCTTGGGGTTCAGTACATCTGCATCAGAGAGTAATGATTATGAGAAAACACCAGTTGTAGACATCACCTTCATTCACACAGCGGTTGTTTCTGCGGTATTTGCTCACTAGCAGAGTGATGGAAACTTCAAGCTGTGTAGGATAAGCATTATTAATGCAGGAGGCAGGAGACGGGAAGCAGGGAAGAGAAACACACAAGCTCTGCTAGACCATGTCCAGGGGCTCGCTGCGAGCATTAGATAAGGGCGCATGTTTGCATCCTCACTGCCGGCCTCCTGCTGGAACGTCTCTTCTCTGTCTCCTCCTGTCCTCATGGTTTCTCCTCTCTCACTATTTGTCACTGCTCAGATTCAGAAGAGGAAATGACAGGTGAAGATGACTGCCTGATGCCCAATGAGGAAGACTCATCTGATGAAGAACTGAAACGAATCGCAGATTCAGAAGAACAAAAGAACAACGTTTCCAATCCGTGTTCCACCATGACCCCTCCAACAGACCCTCATTTCTCTTTCCAAAGCCTCTCAAAGACAGAACACGACAGCACAGAGCCAGTTCTGGTTACAGGATTTTCACAGGTGAACCAAAGTTACTTGTAACAGGTTACCTTCAAAACTATTTAAAACAGTTAAAAGACTACAGTTCAAAAGGTTGTGGTTGGTAAGATAATTTTTTTTTTTAAATTTTTTTTTTTAAAGAAGTCTCTTATGAAGTCACATGTACATATACGTCTGTCAGATGCAGTGTAAATTGGCCTTTATAGAGAGAGAGTATGAGAACTATACAAATAATTCTGTTGTTCATATCGAATAGTTTTGCTGGAAACTATCGGATACCAAAGACTCAATCAATTAGATATTACTCCTGTGTAATTTTAATTGCAAGCTGTGTGAGAGATAATAGCAATAAAAAGCACAGACTACTCTCATATCCACTCAGTTGATGAGGGACGAGAGGAAACAGAGCCATCAAGTCTGCCGCAAATGGACTATCAGAGTTTAATGGTGTAAAAGAAAGAGAGAGCAAAGAAAAATGCATTATAGTAAACACCTGAAATTAAATATCTGATCGGAAAGTGGCTTTATCGCAGCTCTTTTGTCTGAAGATCAGAAAATTTGTTCTTAACTACCACCCGCTGATTCTTTGATTGATACCTCATTTTCCGTTTAAAGGACACCGATTGCGACTCAATAAAAACACAATTGTTTCTCATTTTCTGAAAGCTTTGCAAATCTACATGAAAAACTATGCACAAGTGTACCTAGGACAAAGGCTGTTTTATACGCAAAGGTCACAACAAATATTGATTTGATTTGGTTAATAGAAGTAAATTGATAAATCTGTTCCTGGCATTATTTTTGAAAGCATCATCACTTTGCTGCATTTTTACACACGTCTCCTAAAACGGAGACGTCATGTACCGTCACCACATTTGCTGTTCCCCACTGGGGCAGCCAGGTCACCGGCTCGGCTCCTCAGCGAAAACCTCAAAAACGTATTGCACCTGCTGCACATTATACTGTCATGTGTCGCAATGCAGCGCAGCTGATGCAATTATCGCATGCCAATGTGCATTGGCTGGTTTTAGGGGCTGTTTACACGACACCGTTTTCAACTAAAAACTTAAAACTGATAATGTGTTTTGGCCGTTCGTTTACACGACAACAGCGTTTTGGGTGCCTAAAAACGCAAATTTTGGAAAACGGGTTTCAAAGTGCAAGTTTTTGAAAACGGTCTCCATGTAAACAACAAAAACGCGAATCTCTGAAGACGATGACGTCATGCACATGCATATTATGTGTTCAGTCTATAGTGTTTCATCGTCATCTAATGGCCTGGCAGCAGAATACAGCGTTTTTAGTCGTTTTCACGGATCCATGTTAATGGTTATTGTTTTGACAATGATGTTGTCTGTATGCAGAAAACTCAAAGGAAAAACTTCTCAGTTTTAAGCATATTGTTGTCGTGTAAACGTACCCTTAGTTACACCCAAAGTAGATTGGCCTCTCTTGCAAAAATTCCTATTTGTCGGTCATCCGACGTGACGTCTCCGTTCCCTCCTTCAGGGAATGAGGGTAACATACGTAACATAACGGTACATTTAGCAATATAGCTGGTGAATTATGTATATGATGTATATTATGATGTTTTATAACATGATCTGGGTGAATACTCGATTCTGATTGGCTGCAGGGTGTCCATTAAAAAGTGATAGAGGACACCTAGTAAAGGAGTTCTGGTGAAACGGACTGTTTACCGTTCGAAATTAATAAATAAATGCGCTGGCTACATCAGCTGTGAGTAACCATAGCAACAGGCAGTCAAAGTATCTATACAGACTATAAATCGAGGGGACTATAAATATCTCCGGTTGCTAAATAAACCGTCAGGCGTAACCAGGGAAACCAAGTTATTGTTTGTAAAAACTTAAAATATAAACTAATGTTTTAAAATTGTGTTATTTGGCAAGTGACCATGGTATGAATAGTTATTGTAAAATGCATTCAGTACAATAACTATTCATACCATGGTCACTTGCCAAATAACACATTTTTAAAACATTAGTTTATTTCTGTCAGGTCCATTAAGTCAAGAACATACATGACAATAAAAATGATTTAGGGAATTTTTATTGAATAAATTGCAATTCAAGTTGATAATTCTGAATTAAATTTGGCGGTATGGCTCTGTTCAGGGAGTCCTCTGACCTTTCATGAGCACCATGAAATAGCAGAGAGTCAGAGGACATCAGCAGCATTAGGTAACACTCACACAGTTTAGGACTGGGAGAGCTGAACTATTCCCCATATGAACAGAGCAGCAACGATGACAGAAAAGCAAATGCCACGTTATACACGACAAGGAGGAGCTGGGGAGGTGGCGGGCTGCAGAGAAGCTAGCATCAAGCAGTTAGGAGTGAACTGAATCTGCTTAAAAAGGGCGCCCTGTTTTTAGCGTAGCCATTAGCATCGAGGGGAGTTGAACAGCTGATGTGCTGATGCAAAACAGCTGATGCATCTCAGCTGATGAGACCGTGTTATTGGCCAATAGCGTTAGCAGCGTCTTGACTACCTGGCCTGCCAGAACTGACGCTTACGCTCAATTAAAACTAATTAAAATATAAACTAATGTTTTAAAAATGTGTTCTTTGGCAAGTAACCATGGTATAAGTGGGTTAATGCCCTTCGAGGGTGTCCATTGTCAGGTATTATTGGATTTCGGCAGAGGCAACCGTCCTCCGCTGCGCGTCGGAGGGTTCACGCCTCGCCGTCGTCCATTAATACCTGACAATGGACACCTCGTCGGGCATTAACCCTTACATGATGAACTACTGTATATGCCTTTCTCCACTGACGTTCTATGATGTTCAAAGCATTTCTAAGTATGCTGATTTTTAGAAGGCGGCCTGAGATGGTGAACGGGAACATGGTTTGTGTAATATTTACACATTATTAGCTGTTTGATAACGTAGTCAAGCAAAAGGCTAATCATATTAATTACCGTGATTTGTCCGACATTGTAAAGAGTGATACCATTTTGCAACGTTTACTACAAATTGACAGAGTGAAGCTCTAAATTGGTGTGAGTGGAGGCGGGGCTAATTTGCATATTCATGGATCCACGTATACATACAGTCGGCATCTAGTCATAGTTGGGGGCGTGGCGAGGGTGGAGTCGGCGTGGGGGAAAACACTGCGAACATCGTGTGTATTTGAATGACAAAAATGTGGTATTGCGAGTCATTGACGCCTGCCGACCGGCAACGGTACATTGTAAAATGAACTGCAATAGGTTATGATAGCCCTTATTTAATTAAAAACTGAGTCAATGACCCAACCAAATGGCCGGAGGTGTCGTTTCCAGACATATTTTGTGATCTGGTTGAATCTCCAAGACATTGCAGCAGCTGTAGCGGTAACATTAGCCTATAACTCAATCAACTTATGTTGAATACTATAACTCCATAAAACCTTGTCACTTACCAATTGTACGTATGCTTCACTCCAAACTATTAATCCTTTTGTAAAACGGTGATCAGTAGTACGAAGTTGCCGAGGGACTGTGCTGACAGTTGTCCCTAAAGTCCTCTAGTAACTCACAGACTGCAGTCTACTCCATAGGTTCACGGCTCGCGTCATGAGCCTTCAGCTGATAACGCTAATGTGAATGAGACATCCCTTATGAAAAACAACTATAGGAAACTTGTAGTATTTTGAGACAAAATATTATAGTAATCCTACAGGAATACTATAGTATTTTGGGACATACTATAGAAGTACTATAGAGGTATTACAGAACATCACATAAGTATTATACACTACTATAGAAATCTTATAGGATTACTATAGTTCTTTTTCGTAAGGGATGTACTGTAGACAAAACTAGCCCACCACTGCCTAATACGAGTTTAACACCCACTACTATCACACAGGGATCTACTCACACAGCAATCTCAAAAAAGAAAGCTCAAAAGCCATTTTGTCCTCATTTCCGGTTCTGTGTGTTTATTAGGAAGGATGTAGAACATTAATTCATAATTTGTTTGTTTATTGGCGGTACAGAAAACGACACAGCAACTCTTCGGCATGATTGCCCCGTGTATTTCAATGAGCGCCAAGGCAATGTTTTCCCCCACGGGCTAAATTCACATCACGTGACGGGGCGTTCCCGGGGGCGTTCCCAGACCAACCGTCTGTATATACTAAATGAAGCAAAGGTGTGGAATTACATTCAAGCTATTTTAAGGCATTAAGAAAAAAAAATTCACAGGGAAAAACTTTTAAATATATACTTTTTTTGATCAAATATGAGTTTTAAGGGATAAAATTATTGACAACAGGGGGATCACGCAGTGATTACCATCCAGTTTTTTTTTTTTTTTTACTTTAAGCCTCACAGAAATATTCAATGAATTTTTATACAGAAATTGAAAACATTTAAAGGATTCATGTCATTGTCTGTATGAATTGCATTTTTATACATTCTGAATACATTAATAGGTCTGTAAATAAGTAATTGCCACACCATTGACCCGTTTATGAGTAATGACTTTCTGACTATTTTTCTTCTCTTTTCTTCCTTCCATTCTGTATCCCAGCGACAGCAAATCCAGTCAGGGCAGTACCAAGATCTTGAAGGGTTCCTCACGCTGGGGCTGTACCCTGGAGTCCTGCAACACAGTCCAGCTCCAGCTCAAAAACCTAGAGAAGAGCAGAACTACATGGAGATTTCTCTCGGTATGTACAGAAACAAAACAAAGGCTCTGTTCTGGCTAAACAAAGCAAAATATTGCTGAGGATTAGAATGCAAGATACAGCCCTTTTAAAATGTGAAATTATATAAAGTCAGTCAATCAGCTTGGAGCTTCCCATTTTGCGGAAGCTCTTGACATTTTTGTGCGCAGCACACCTGAGACGGTTGGGTCAAGATGCCTCTACAGTAGCATTCGTAGAGACACAAAACATTGACTTCACTTCAGTAAGGTTCAGTATAGTCAAGTTTTACTGTGATAACAGCACATAATTCTGTATAAAGCCATGAAGAAGAGCTGAACTCAAAGCAGATTATCTCCTTTTTCACAGGAGCACAAGTACACTGAATATGAATTTTCATAATGACAGCGCTCTCTTGAGTTAAGATACCCCATGATCTGACACAGACCAGTGATTAACAACTTCACACAGAAGTCTAAATCTTCATAATGGATCAGATGCAATCTTAAAAATATGCACTAATGTTCAAAAGTTTGGGGCCGGTAAGGTAAGTCTCTTATGCTAACCAAGGCATTATTTGAGCAAAAAATGCAATAACAACAGCAATATTGTGAAATATAACTTTTTTCTCATTAATTTATAAATTAATAAATAAATTACTCATTAATTGAATGCCTCCTTGCTGAATAAAATAATTTCTTTCAAAGAAAAAGCTTTTGAACAGTAGTGTACACACTCCAAATCATGCTTCTAAAATAATACTTACTAATCGAATACTAGGGGCCCTATCATACACCCAGCGTAATGCAGCGCCAAGCGGGACGCAAGTGTTTTTTGCTAGTTTCAGCCCGACGCAGTTATCATTTTCACGTCCTACCGAAGTTGTTTAACACGCGCATACACATGAGTGAGTGGAGATGGGGCTAATTAGCATATTAATATTATCCTTACCAAATAAAGGCTTTAAATTAAGCTGTTTAAAGAGAAATATTAGTGTTTACAGTCGGGCTAATGGCTTCGCCAAGGTAGCACATTAACTGAGGAGCTAAAGGATAATTCCAGGAAATAATGAATGTATAAAAAAGAGGCATATTTTATACTCATCTTTAAGCTAGCAGCTCTCTTCAATGGCCAATCCATCTAAGTATGGAATAATTAGGTATCTAAATAACACTCGCTGCACAGAATGCACTGTTAAGAGAGATGGCTGTGGTTTGTATAAGTGTGGTCATATATTATTGTTGGAACCACATAAGAGCCACATTCCAAATGTCTTATCTCAATTATTAGAGAACAAATGATGTATTTGTATTGGGTAGGCTGAATATAAATATGCAAAAGACAGTTTTTATCTAATATACCGTAAAAAATGAAGCATATGTTTGGTTCATTGAGCTTCAAGGTTAATGAAAACAGAGGACTAATAAGTCCCTGTTTCAGTTCAATTCTGTCTCTGTCATCTCTGTTTTCATTGGCTGATAAGTGTCTTCATCATTTTCCAGCAAAGTCTTTTCCTTTCTCATCTTTTTTTCTTCTTCTCTGTCACAGTCGAGTCGTTTTTATCGGCCTGTCTGTGCATCTGTAATCCCTGACGTACACTGACAGGAGCACTGGCCAGTCAGTCGGAAAAAGGCTTAATTACAGCAGGCGTTTAAGATGGCAATAGAAGGCAGACATGTTTAACCTTCAAACAGTCACTGTCTGCAGTCAGGCTGTTGGGTGTGTTTTGGCCCATGTGGTTTTCCAGCTAAAGCTCAAGGTGTTAACCAATAGGTTGATGGTTAGAAGCTCAGAAGGAGTGTCCTATTGTGTCCTTTAAGCCCAAGCTAGATTAGTCCCTCTAAAAAGGAAGTAGTAACACTTGAGTCATTACATCCAAAACCTTACAAAAACCTCAAAAGCTTACAATGACTTCAGTTGACTTCATGCTTTTCACTTTAGAACACTGTTCCAAATAATTAGTTATTTACTTTCTGAAGGATTTGGTTATATTTGAGTCATTACTAGTGGGTTTGCATGATCTTTACTTTAGAATCAATTATATATTGTACATTAATCTCATCTCTCTTCTACGTAGTCCTTTGGGAGGTATGAAAAAATTGTAGTTACTGATTAGCTTATAGTGAATTACCTTATTCAGCTGAGCACTATTACTACTAATTCGAGAAACAGAGATTAGTTAATAGTAGTTACTAGAATGTTAATATTGCATTACTCACTTGTTTCTGTGTAGTTATTCATTAATAACGGTACAGTATTCTAAAGTGTTACCGAACAAAATAATAAAGAAAACAAAGCCTATTTGCATATTTATTATAATTTTTACAAACGCAAATCTAAATATGGTAACGAAAAGAGGTGGTGTTTGGGTGATTGAGAGGAAAAGAAAAGAGAAAGTAAAGAAGCGGAAGCGAGAGCCTGGTCGGGAAGTTTGGAAGCAGCGTCTGGAAAAGTCAGGGGAAAACGAGGCCGTTGTTTCAGCGTGTCGTGAAGCTACTTTCTCTTGCATCTTTAATTTCGTTTTCATTATATATTTAGCCTACTCATGTTTTGGGATGATTTTTGGACCCCTTTTTGTTATTATTTTTAAATGGCCTACTGTTGAACCTTGACGGCCTGTGTGCAAATGCGCCAGTGTTTCATTTTTAAAGAATCTTTTCGTTTGCTCATTTCTGAGGGCGTGTTTCTGGTCATTAAGAGACTGAAATATTTATGTATTTATTTGTTATTGTTGTTGTTGCTATGTGAATGGACATTTCTGTTTCTTTCTTCTTCCTGTAAGGGTGGTTAACAGAAAATTATAAATTTGTTTGTCAGTTATTTAAACTGTCTGGCGCCCAACCTGAACAATAAAAAATTTGGAAAAACCAGTGTTACGTTACCGTGCACACAAACCGTGTGTGTGTGTGTGTGTGAGTTTTGCAAAAGAAGGGCCAACTGATATTTGCTGGCACTAAAATCCTTTCCATCTTTTGTGTTTGTTTGACTGTGGTCCTCTTGCCTTCTGATGATGAAGGTTACACATTCAGGGTGAACATTTAGACTTGTGATGTACAGTAACACATTGGCCTTCTAGTAAACTGTATGTTCTGATCGTTGCTCACCTTCAAGACTGCAGTACATGATGAATCTTGTCTTGCTGTGTGGAGATCTCATTGTTTGTTTTCGTGTATCATTTTCTTGGTACTGTAGTTGCAGGGCAGGGGTCCTGGAGATCCAGCAGCAGTCTCCAGCATCACGCAGATGAGGGGCTAGTCACTGCGCTGGTGAACGGTGGACCCATCAGTAGCACCCCTCGTGCATTCACACCATGCCATAGCAGAATGTCATCACAGAGGCTGTGCTTCTCAGGTAAATAGTCTTCATTACTTGTACAACAATAGACGTGTGTAGAGATTTAATTTGATGTGAATGAAAAAGGGGCTGCGAAGAACAACTTTATTCTGTGACTTGATATTTTTTGTGGAAACCATGATACATTTTTTCAGGATTCTTTGATGAATAGAAAGTTCAAAAGAACAGCATTCATTTGAAATGGAAATCTAAAATAAATAAATAAAAATCTTACTACAGACCCCAAAGTTTAAAGAAGTGGAATCCCAAATGAGATTTAAGTTCAATATTTTCAATGAATCTCTTATAATAATATAATGCACAATGCGCAAACTACTTTTATGGTGCTTTTTCATCCTGTTTTAAGTTTGAAAGCCCCTGGTCACTGTCTGGTTCTATTGAATGGACAAGAACATTTCTTTTTTGTGTGCTCCATACTCAAATTGTTTTGGAATACATGACGATGAGACAGAATTTTCATTTATTTGGTAAACTATCCCTTCAAGGGAAGGTATCAATCATATTAATCGCTTTCTATGGTCTATTTACCACATCTAGGCCCTTGTCATACACTAGAAAACAGTCTGAGTACAATAAAACCTTCAGCTCTACTCTTTCTTTTTCTTCTGTGTGCAGACTTAGTCCACATTATAAAATGTTGAGCCTGTCTGATGTTATATCTTTGCTGTGACTAAACGATTATTTACAGAGAACGTCCTCCAACCCTTTGGACACGGCGTTTCGGCCAACGGGACATCAATGACATGGCTGTAGAATAGTCGCGCTAACCCTCAGCAATGGCGTGATTTATTGGCTCGCGCCCGTAATTAAAGCCGAGCTGATTCCTGAGCTTTCTGTGCCAGCATACACGGCTGAGGTTTCATAAAGAGATTACCCTGGGTTGCCGCATACGGGAGTGCAGGGAATGCGTCCAACGGCACGCTCCTCAATCTCTCAGCTCAACTCAGATCAGCTCAGCTAGCTAGCTCGGTTTATCAGTCTTGCTTTCTCTACCTCTCGACATATCTTCCTCTCTGTCTCTCAGCTCATCACTCGCAGGTCTGCAGAGGAGGGAAAAATAATCTGTTTAACAGCATGACAGCTGTGATTTCGGCTGGTGCAAATCAAAGCGTCAGATATCCGTCCATGCTCTCTTGCCTGCTTTTCTCTTTCTCTCTCTCCCGTTCATTCTTTTTTTGTCTCGTATACTTGTGTCAGGTTAGACACGCTAGAATGAGCCTTGTGCATCGGGGGACACTCAAAGCCGTTGGCTCCCGAGTTCAAATCGTGGGAAGCGATATCAGTTAATACACAATCACTCCTGCAACAGTATTTCACCTGGGTATTTTAGTTCTGAACTACTGCTTTTAAATAAATATTTTTAGGTGAATTAATCATTCTTGTTCACTTCAACACTACCATTCAAATGTTTGGGATCAGTAACATTCTTTTAAGAAATTAATACTTTTTATTCAGCAAGAACACATTAAATTGATCAAAAGTGACAGCAAAGACATTGTAAGGCCTGCCCAATCGGTCCAACGGCAGTTTCCGATAAGCGGGTGAAGGTTTACTGCGTGTTACTGTCTTTTCATCGTCGCAAAGTAATTTAATTCCAATTAAACTTTTATCACGACCTCGAATTTAGGTTAGAATGCCAATTAGTTATTGGTCATTTATATAATAGTTTAGCAACACATTTGATTATTCTATTTAACTCTTTACTCTTATTATCCTCATTCATTCAGGTGCCAAAGTCGCACCGGCCGTTAATATTATGCGGTCTAACAATCATAAACTTGTCAGTTTTTGGTCACTAAACAGAGGTAATTGGCTAATATCTTAGGCGGTCACATTCATGCTTAATCAATCAAATATATTTTTATATAGCCCCCCATGGATATGTATACACTTGTATTAAAGTACCGTTTACTTCAGTCAGAGGTCATGGCCACTAGCCTACTACAGATATAAGCCGACCAATACCAAGCTGCTACCTGACAAGCTACCCGACATAAGAACAATACATGATGCTGAGTGTTTTGAGGACATTCAGCATCACGGGCTGATCTAAACTACAAATCGCCCCGAGCCTTGAGACATTTCTTTATATACCCAGACCAAGAAAGAAACCTAAACTTATGCTAACAATGGGAATTTGCATTAATTACTATCTTCAGAGTTTAAACCTTTTGAGGGCAGGATGCTATTTGCATTAAAGACCCACCCTCCTCTGTAAGCAAGATCTCTAAACTCTTAAAAACTTTATTACCTTTTGGTTTACTTCTTTGGGGATGAGACCTTTGTACCAGTCACACTGAGACATTTCAAATGATACCAGACATGTATTGTGTTGTATGATAATTGTTCACATTAAACCATATAGATTTTTAGGTGAATTTTGGTGATCTCAGCATGAGAGAGAGAAGGAACGGGAGAAGATGGGGTCAAGGGAAAGAGATGTAGATTAGGATGTTACTGAGGTGAGACTTGTGTCTCCAATGGTGATGCTAATTTCACAAGAGAGAGTTCAAATGTAAATATCCTGAAACATCTTTTGTCTTCTCTGGGAGTGGTCGTTCCTCAAGTCTTTCCTTTCTCAAGTCTTAAGACATTTATAATAATACAAGAGATTTCTATTTCAAATAAATGCTGTTCTCTTGAACTTTCTATTTATCCAACAATTATGCATCAAGATTTCCACAAAAATATTAAGCAGTACAACTGTTTAGTTGACTATCAGCAAGTGAAAGATCACCCAAGACAAGAGGAAGCTAGGGAATATATTGAAAAAGCCACATAGAAGAGACAAAAGTATGTTTTATTGTGATATGCTGGATCAGAGAGCATTTAAAGCTCTGTTTGATTAAAGCTGATTAGGCCAGCGTGAGACAGTAAATAATTCTAACCTGGTTAACTTAAGCCGCCCATCCCAGCGCTGTCTTCCATTTCTACTTTTCAGCTTTTAACATCTCTCTTTTTCTCGCTAACCACAATTAGTAGTATTTGCTAGACAACTATCATTATTACTGTTGCTCATACTTGGGTTTAGGAATCTGAATTGACAGATTACTGAATATATTACTGTAGTTATTACATTTCGATGTGTAGCTCATCCTGGGGTGCGTTTCCCGAAAGCATCGTTAGCCAACTATGCAAGTTCCGTCGTTATCAGCATAGTTCAATGAGTCGGTGATTACCGAAACTATAGTTCCAATGAACATTTGCAAACAGCATCACAAAGTTCTGTGGTTGGAACTACAGCTGTGGTTAAAGCATAGTTTCTTGTTTGCATGACATGTGGACTCAATAAATCCTACCTTGAGCAAAATAAGCAAGCTGACATTCAGTACAATCTTTATCTTTTATTTCAAATACATACAATTTCAAATACATACAAATGTCATTTAAGTCTTTTAGTTTGTCAAGCGATTTAAAGCACCGTTTTTGAAGAGTGCGCATGTGTGTACGTGCTCTAGTACGGAAGAACGAGCCTATAATTGAATTTGGAATTAAAGCAAAATAATAAAATGAGAATTAGTCCTCAGATGCCATGTCCCTAATTTATAGCAAAACATCTAGCATGAATAAGATCTCCAACAAATCCATTAAAAGTAGTTATTACTGCACCACCAGCGTTACACTATTAATCAAAGTGGTTGAACGACAATTTTGCGACATTATGGTTTCGGGAAACAGTTGTGACTAGCTTGTTGATTTCTTCAACGATGCATCGTACTATGGAAGTTTAGCAGCAAGTTACGTCATTGTACTGGAAACTCACCCCTGGTTGGGCCACAGACATGAATGATTCCTCAAATCAGAGGGTGTGTTAGTAGCCGTTTTCTTATTGTTTCTCTTACATGTCTTCTTGTATTCTCATCAATGTCTTATTATTCATTTTAGGCACCAAAAGCAGATGTTCTCCCATCTCTTTTCGGCCCCCGAGCATCGAGCCTCGTCGGCCTGACCCGACAAACCGCCCACTGTCTCGTGTTGCCCAGGAGATCAGGGAGGCCCAGACTGTGGAGCGCCTCGATCTCCAGGACTCTGATGAGGATGAGGAGGATTGCCTGGCTCTGGCCTGCCTTGAAGAAGAGTTCAGAAATATGAGCACTACACCATTAGATCAGGGTGAGGAGGCTTAGTGACTAAGACTTGTCTGGACTGCAGTTTTCTTTTTTTTTAAGTGTAATATAAATAAAGGATAAGAAGATATAAAAGTTAGATCTGTAGCTATATAGTTAGTCTATAAAACGGATTTTTATAGCCATTAATAGCCATTATTTGGTGCAGATTATTAGAATAACACTTCTAGACATATTTGCTCAAATATAAGATTCTTATTTTTTATTATTGGAAACTGTCACTAATTGTTAAGGGCTTTCAAATGCTGCATTGTGCAAAAATAAAATGTTTAAAAATGTGTATACAGTGCTGGTCAGAATTATTTGCCCCCTTGTATGAATTCTGAAACTTACTGCTATTTGTTACTGAGTAAAAAACAAATTCATATTGTGAAATATTGCAGTGTTTTATTGAATTTGAATATATTTTAAAGTGCCCCATTATGGTTGGTATAGCTGTTTGTGAATGTAAACGTTCTTCAAAGTTGTAACGTCGAAAGTGCACAATAAATAGTTATTTTTTCCCAAAAGAAAGAATTGACTCTGAACCACAAGTCATTTTTCATTCGAATCCTACTGCTTTATGGTTCTACATCACTAGAAGAAACATTTGCATAATGCCCACCTGTGTTGTTGTTCGTTGTCTGCCCGTGGAGAACTTGACCAGGCCAACAACAGGTCATTGTTACTGTCTTTACACTTCAATCGCTGAGTTGAAGGAAGCGTCCAGACAGAGCTGACGTTCAGTTATGGTAATGGTGTGTAGCTTCTGACAGGCGCTGTACGCGGTAGACAAATCACAACAGACTGGGCCATCTGGCCAATCAGAGCAGAGTAGCTCTCGGAAAGGATGGATTTAGAGAGACTAATTCATCCATCGAGTTGTTTGAGAATCATTGAAAAATGTGGTGATGTGCAATGTATATTATGTGAAAATGTATGTTTTTTTACTTTTGATGCATGTAAACCTGTTGTGGGAGACCTCCAAAACAACATCAGGAGCCTTTAAAATAGCATAATAGGGGCACTTTAAAATGTAATTTATTTATGGCTAAGCTAAGCTGAATTTTCAGCATCATTACTCCAGTCTTCAGTTTCACATGATCCTTCAGAAGTCATTCCAATATGCTGATTTGCTGCTCAAGAAACATGTCTGATTATTAGAAATGTTGAAAACAGTTGTGCTTAATTTTTGTGGAAACTTTGATACATTTTTTCATGAATATTAAGTTCAAAAGAACAGCATTTATTTAAAATAAAATTATAATAGTAACATTATTAATGACTTTACTGTCACTTTTGATTCATTTAATGCAAATATTGAATGAACATAATGTACATGCATCAGAAAGAATGTTTATTAATAACTTTAATGAATGATTTATGAAAGGCTTTTTAATGTGCTGTCTAAAACATTAATATGTTTTGATTTTTCCCTAGCACACACTTATGTGCCTAACCACCCGTGTGTATGATGAGAGATTCAGAGATGCACATGTCCCGCAAAACAGCACACACCATGCGCTTGGTACCTGCTACTGTGGCATCTTGCTCATTAGATCCCCTTATTAGAGTCAGCTCATTAGTGTTCAGTCTGCACACTCATTAAAAAAACCCTCTCTAGCCCAGCACATGCATTCAGCCTTGATTAATTTGCTTATTTCAGCATTCATTCACATCCCGTTGGTGAACAGACACACTTATACGCTTACACTAACACAACTGCTGAGACCCACCGCAGAGGTGCACCTCTCATGCGCACACACATGAAAATCTAACTAAATCTATCCAGATCTCATCTTCCCTTCAAAGATTACTGCCGATATCTGTGTGTTATGGTTCTTTCTCGTTCGCTTTTAAAAGAGATTCTGATTCAGCAATTTAGTAATGACATACAGAAATAAAGAATATTTGTGTATTTTTCATAATTTTTTTAATAACCATAATTATTTTAGAAAGTTGTATTTTCTAAGTTGTTTCAGTTGGATGATTGGCAGCCAAATAAAAAACAGACGTCTCTTCTATTCACCAAGGCTGCATTTATTTAATCAAAAATACAGCCCTAAAATGTTTTCTTGGTAGGAAGCTATGAGCAAGATTTACCAAATACCTCCCCCCTCTATTGCCAACATCATCCATGTTCTTAAATATCAAGATTGCTACAAGCGTTTGTTAAAGCATTAGTTATAAACCATGACAGCTTGCTCCGAGCAATTATTTAAGATTTATTTGTTGCTGTAATGATGGTATAGATGGTACACATTGGTCCTCCAGCAGTGTTGCTTTACCTTTCCGGTTAACATTATGCATGTAATGTAATATTATCATGTCTAAAGGCTGTGGCATATTTTTGGAAAGTGTTTTGTATTTCCGCCATGGCTCAAGAATTGCCTGTAAAACGGCCTTATCTGTGAGCCTCGGTTGTGTATGTGTATTTGTGTACTTGTTTGTGCACGATTAGACAGACAAATCTCTGCTGGAGGCTGACTGCTGCTTTGCTTTTGTTGCGTAGTGTGCTGTATGGTGCTGTAACGGGATTATAAGGCCTACTGAACACAGAATATTTGTATTTGTGTGTGTGTGTGTACAAGGGTATAAAACATCCCTTCCATCAACACACTTTCAGACTGGCCAGAGCTCTGTACTCGACATGCACACTGCCACACAAAATACACCTTTGCTCTTACCTCTTATATTTTCTCTTACTTTCTGTTGAAATTGCAAAAATTGCACAAACAAGAACATTAAAATCTGTCACTCTTTCACTCATGTTTTTTTCATGTCAGGGCAGCAAGAGTGTGTGTGTGTGGGTGAATCTCGTGAAAACTGAAAATAAATGTCCTGGTTATTTCACTCCAAAATCAAAAAAGAAATTATATTTTGCATAAAGAAAAAAAACAGTTTTAAGCTCAATTGAAAAATTAGGATGCATTTGTTTTGCTTTAATGACAGCAACACTGGAGCTGACGTGAACAAAACCTGATGATTAGTGATGTCCGGTTCGTGAACGAATCGTTCTTTTGAACCGGTTCTTTTTAGTGAACCGGTCGAACCAGTACACTAAATCGGACTGAATCGTTCAAAACAGTTTGCGTCTTGCGTCAGCGCTGATCCACAAGCTAACTAAAGTTACTCACATTCGGACATGCCTGACAGTCCCTACGACTCGAAATAAACAATATCCCAGAGTAAATTTTACTCCAGTAACTCCAACAGTTGTTTTTACTCCAGCAACTCCAACACTGAACTGAGACCAGGGGGGTAATCGAGCTCTCGAATTCCGTACCACCCCCGGGGGCCGCCATTGGCTAACAAGCCATTACCTGCTGTTAGCATTCCATTGACTCCCATTCATTTTGGCGTCACTTTGACAGCGAATAACTTTAGATCTGAGGCGTTTAAAGACTCCATTTGTCCATTGTTTATTTCTAAAGAAACACAACAATGTATAAAAGGCTCCATTACCTTGTATATTACGTTATGGCCCCGTAGAAGCAATTTTTATAAAAATAGGCTAACGATTGCGTCATAACCACGCAACTCTCTGGAAATTACCGTATAGACAGGAGCAGAAGCTTGCTGCAGTCAATCGGGGGGACGTGGAGGCATAAAGTCCGATAAAGTCAAGGGAGAAGCCCATAGAGAGTCATAAAGTTGCTCCTGCTCCTAGCTCATGGGCAGCTCCTACTCAAGCTCTCCGTCTCTGCAAGATTCGGAAGGGAATGATTCAGATTTCGTTTGGCACAGCTACTAGAAGACTTACAACTGTCAGACAGGCTGCTCACGTCACATCCACGTCGTCAAGCTCAGTTTGAGTCTGCGCAGTACGCTCAGCCATCAGGAAGTGAGTGCTTCTAATTTGCTTAACTTTTCTCCGCTGAAACCTATGGGGTCGCTGTGTCCAGTTTATATACTGTCTATGACTGAGACATGCTGTGCTGAGAGAACTGATGAGCAGCACGAGCAGCTGATTCTGAGCATGCGCGTACTACCGAACTTTCGGACACGTTCGATACAGAGAACCGATGAGCTGGAGATACTGAGCATGCGTGATAGCACCGTCTCTGAACTGAACTTTCTTTCGGCCAACTGCATGCTGTGCTGATACATGAGCACGGGTGAACCGAGGACTTAAATGAGGGGCCGAATTCAGCGAAATGTACGTTTATTTAATGACAAATAAAATCAAATTGATGAAGACCAGTTTATTCAATTTAGATCTTTAAGACATGTAAAACATCCGCGTTTGCACATTGCCTGTAGGCTACAGGGTTCATTTGCAAAAGGTAAATGTAAGAAACTTGTAAACTTGATGTTTATGACGATGAGTACTATTATTTAACTAAAGTTATGATTATGAATGCATTTATTTTAATGTATTTTTATCCGTGGGGATGATAGAATTGATGTCATTACGTCAGGACGTAAAATAACTGGTGAACTGGTTTTTTGAACTGGTTCATTGAAACGAACTGTCCGAAAGAACCGGTTCGCGGAAAAAGAACCAGACTTTCCATCACTACTGATGATGAACATGTTCTCCAGCATGATTTGAGATGATCCAAAGAGAATTTTGTGCTTCAATGAAGATCTGACCGTCAGTGCAAAGAGTCACATGATCAATGCCAGTAATTATTTGATTTGGAAGAGTGCTAGCCTACGCTTGTTGCTGGAGCGGTCTCTCTAAAAAACCCCACAAGGCGTCAAAGCGTTCCTGAGACGGGTGACTCAGGTAAGGAGAGGCACCCAGGGAAAGTTCACCCTGGCCGGGGCGAGCCTTACTCCCTTCTGATGGGGGAGTGAATTTTACAAGGTCATTAAAAAAGAGCAATTTCCTCTTTCCCTGGGTCACGCGCACACGCATAATGCTCATGGCCGTCATCTTCTCGACGGCCAGACATCAAACACTCACACCAGAACCTCGGTGGGCGCAAGCATGCCTCCTCCCCGCTTTCTGCTTGCAACAGGCCTGTACACAGCAGGTGATCTATGAGGCCCAGCCTCCTCAACTGTCACCAGTCACCGCCACAGCGGACCCAAGGAACAAGGTATGTATTTTCAACACATCATTCACCACAAGTAGCAAGGGATGCAAAGCCTCCCTCTGTGTCTTCCCTTGCTCCCCCTCGCCGTGATCTAAAAGATGGCGACTCGCACAGTCGCAGCGGTTTCGTCCTCTTGTTCAGTGCTTCTCGTTTGTGTTTTGTTCGTTTTTCTATTTGTAATTGTTAAAATCAGTCAGGCAAATCAGTTACAGTCGGTCAGATATCTTAAATATAGGTTTTTGATGTGACCAAGCAGTCACAAGCTGGTCGTGCCTACTAGCTAGGCTAAAGAAACAACACCACAAACCACATCTTCCTAGTTTATTCCTCACCAACGACAGACCACTCGCCATGAAAAGGGATGAATTACAACTGCGGATTGCTACAAATAATGATAACAGAGACGTGGCTGAACCCGCTCGTCCCCAACGTCGCCATGGAGCTAACAGGACGCACAGCAATCCGCTGGGACAGAAACAAAGATTCCGGTGAGACCAAGCGCAGTGGACTTTGCATCTACGTGCATGACAACTGGTGTACCAATGTCAATATTGTAGACAGTCATTGTTCTCCCTACCTAGATACTTGACTGTTAAAGGCAGGCCCTTCTATCTGCCTCGGGAGTTTACCGCTGTTATAGTTACAGTTGTTTACATCCCACTGAATGCTAACACAGCTCAAGGCTATCTGCTACATGCCATAAACTCTAACCAGACTACCCACACTGATGCTGTTCACATCATATCAGGGAATTTTATTCATGCAGAGTTAAAAACTCTCTTAAAAGCCTGAAATGCTTCAGAGACAAAGCCCTCTATAGTCCAGCCAGAGCTAGAGCCAGAGCTAGAGCCAGAGCCAGAGCCATCAAGGGTGCGAAAACAGAGTACAAAAGAGAAATTGAGGATCAATTCACACACAATGACTCTGGCTATCCAGCATCTCATAAACTACAAAAGCAGTATTCACAAGACCTCTGACGCTAATGCTTTATTAGTAGAATAACTCAATTGCTTTTTTGCCCGCCGAGGTCACACCACTCAATCACACCCACCCCCAATTGACATGCGCCCCATAATTTTCCAGACTGGTAGCCAAAATGCTGGACTTGGGTCTCTCCTCATCTATCTGCCATTGGATCAAGGACTTCCTGACCAACCGCCCCCAGATGGTTAGGTTAGGCCCCTATTCCTCTTCCACTGCAATGCTCAGCACAGGTGCCCAACAAGGCTGTCTGCAAAGTCCACTTCTCTACACCCTTTATACGCATGATTGCACCCCAACCCATCCTACCAACACTATCATCAAATTCGCAGATGATACGACCGTTGTTGGACTCATCTCAGGAGAAGACGAAACCGCTTACAGAGATGAAGTTAAGAGACTGACAGAATGGTGTGGGTTAAACATCCATGCCCTGAATGCTTCTAAAACCAAAGAGCTCATTATAGACTTCCGAAAGCCCAAAATGGAACACACATCACTGTACATCAGCGGGGTCTGTGTGGAGAGGGTTCCAGTCTTTAGATTTCTGAACATCGCTGAGAATTTCTCCTGGACCGCAAACACCTCAGCAGCAGGCAAAAAGGCACAACAGCAACTCTGAATGCGAAATAATGTGCCAATCTGATCTAGTATTTCATACCTCAATCCCACAGGTTAACTTCCTCCCAATACCTCAATGTATTTCTACTCCGTATGTTTACATTTTATACTACTTAGTATGCTTAATTTACACTTCACCTTGACCTAACTGTTTTGTGTGTATTGGTCTAGGTAACTTTACTTACTATATATATATATATATATATATATATATATATATATATATATATATATATATATATATATATATATATTTATTTCAATTAGATGTTTAGTTTGCACTAGTTATGTGATTGCACTGTAAGGATTGCTCTAATTTCTCTGTACTTGTCGAATGACAATAAAGAATCTTGAATCTTGAACTCCCTACCTCGGGTACACCAGAGGTTATTCCACTTGTGCCACTTGTACAGAGTCTGGACACATAGCTAGCGGTGCCCAATCCATTGCGCTGGTACATCAGAACCATCCGCCGCCCAGGTACAGTGGATTGCTTTCCACCTCTGTAAATGGAGAGAACGCTCCTATCCTTCGGGCGGAGATCACTGTCCTTCTGGAGAAGGACGCGATAGAGACTTTCCCTTCCAGCCGAGATGAAGAAGTGGTTCTTGCTTCATCATAACAAACAAATGAGGTGGGTTGAGACCAATCTTAGATCTGTGAGTTTTGAATCTGGCCCTGTACAAGCTGCCAAAATGCTAATTTAGAAACACATTCTTTCACGTGTTCAACATCAAGATTGGTTAGCGGCGATATACCTGAAGGACGTGTTCTTTCATGTCTCAATCCTTCCTTGGCATAGACCGTTTCTACGATTTGCCTTCGAAAGTTGTAAATTAGTACAAGGTCCTCCCCTATCCCTGTTTCCTCACGCCTTTATGAAGGTCACAGAGGGTGCCCTTGCCCCGCTAAGGGAGGTGGGTATTGGCATACTCAACTACCTTGATGACTGGCTAATCCTAGCTCACTTGCGAGAGTTCCTGTGTGCACACAGGGACCTGGTCCTTGAGCACCTAGCCCGATTTGGACTTCGGGTCAACTGGAAGAAGAGCAAGCTCTCTCCCATGCAGAGCACCTCTTTTCTCGGTGTGGTATAAGACTCGATCGCCATGACATCACGTCTTTCTCAAGACCGTGCACAGTCAGTGCTGAACTGCATATGGCTTTGGCATATGGCTTTGCTTGGGTTGATGCATTTAAGACCCCTTCAGTATTGGCTTCATGCTCAGGGACCAAGTGGTGAACTTGCAAGCAATCCCTCCTGATCAGGGAAACCCAACCCTGTCTCTGCGGTGTCTAGTACGCGCTCTGCGCATTTATCTGGACTGGACGTAGAGCTTCAGAGGAGCTGAGTAGCTCTTTGTCTGCTTCGTAGGTCAGCAGAAGGGGCATGCTGTCTCCAAACAAAGAATGGCCCTCTGGATTATGGATGCCATTCTCCAGGCTAATCAGGTCGTGGTTTTACGGTGCCTGGGAGTGAGGACTCACTCCACCAGGGGTATCGCATCCACGTTGGCTCTAGTGAATGGTGCTTCATTTGGAGACATATTGGAGACACCCAACACTTTTGAGAGATTTGATTATCTATGCATGAAGACAGTTTCGTCCAAGTTTTACCTGTTATTACCTAAAGGCCCGTTAACACCAAGAACGATATCTATAAAGATAACTATATTAGTGTCCGTCCTAGTGGACGATATCGTTCTGTTTATTCTAAGCGTATGCTTGTTTTAAATGCTCAAGCTCATTACAGCAGGATAGATTCTGATTGGCTGTCAATGTTTTGACGCACAGTGATTCCAACTATCGTTTCTCTGTGCCGTTATCGTTATAGCTGTGGTGTGAACTCTGTAATATTGAGAATGTTTTTTAGAACTATATCTTTATCCTCCTATCGTTTTAGTTATCGTCCTTGGTGTGAACTGGCCTTTAGGTAATAACAGGTAAAACTCGGACAAACTGGTTGGATAGTAGTGCTTGCATTAGCGCCTGATAATGTGCGCTTTTTAGGTCCAGTTAGTTTCCCTTGAATGGTGAACCCTAGGCCCCCCTTCTCCATCACTTAAGCACTAGGGTTGTGCCGATAGACGATAGTATCGTGTATCAACAATAGTCATAGTTATCGCTGATGGCAGATGCCTTTGATCAATACGATAATTGGCTCGTTTTCCATGTATTAAATTATTATTATTATAAAGCTAGTATTGTTATTAAATTAATATTAGGAACTACAATTAATTTGCCTAGCCTAAATTCATAGCGACATCACCGTCACGCGCGTTATGAGGACTCCTATAAGAAAATGTTTGTAAAACAGACTAAAAAACTACTTCCCAAATCAAATTTGAATTGCAAGGTGATTCATTCACAAATTGTCAAGAGTGCTTGTTTTAACAGACACATCATTCTTATACAGATCCAAGATAAAAACGGCATCATTGCTCGTCAGTATTTTGTTTCCATAGCACATTAACAAAACATTTAATGACACTAATAACACTAAAAACAATACAATTACAAAATATTAATAATAATATCATTAAATGATATAGGCCTAATAACAGTCTTCACGAACACAGCACAACAACTGAAAATCAAAAGCAGCTTCAAACACTTGTTTAACAATCAATTTTTTTTTTTTTTCAGTCATTAATGTAGGTGAAACAAGAGAAATATTAAGCCAGTAAATTAAGATATTTGCTATACCGTTATATCGTCGTCTCTGAGTGAATGCGGTGTTAATGCAGCGACAGATACCGAAAGCTCAGTCCGTTTCTGCTTTCACTTTCAGGGAATGAACGCATTTACATGCACGTTCTTAACCCGATTATGCTGCATAAACTGACAATGTATGTGGTCATGTAAACGCATTAACCCGTTTTCCTTTATCGGAGTCAAGTCATAAGTTTAAGTAAAAACCGATCGACTCGGTTATTTCTCCCGGCATTTAAAACATTAACCCACGTTCTTTGGGCTTATTGAAGTGTGCATGTGAAGTGCATCCAGACAGAGAGAGCACTGGTAGGAGGACATATCGCAAACTCTGACTCTTTCTTGACCCAAGAAATTATTAAAACGTGTTCCCATCTCGTGCAGAAGTACAGTCAAAATGCTGCATCTGTAACGGCATGAGAGGATAATGTGTGTCCGTAAATTTCCTGCTGACATGTTGAAAATCTCTGAGTCAGATACAAAAATGATTAGGATCTTTTTTTTGCCTCACTATAACGGGAAATAACCTGATTTAGCATATTAATAAACACTCCACCGTTGCTAGCAAAATAGAAAAAAGGATTCTCATACATAAAACGAAGTAATAAACAAGCAAATTAATAAGTAAATAAGCAAGTTAATAATCAAATAAGTAAGCCCCGCCCCCTCACGATATTATCGTGTATCGCCAATCTCACAGGCTGACAATAGGACGATATGAAAATGAAGCATATCGTCCAACACTATTAAGCACTATTGATTATTGATGAGTTCAGTGGAGGAACTCACTACCATGCCCATTACTCGTGGTATGCCCCTTTTCAGGTGAGCTCTTTTAACTTGGCGAGTGCTCCGTATGTAGTGGTTCCCTAACGGTGACCCCATACAATGTGTTCTTCCACTGTTCAGTTTCCCTCTCGGTGAACCCAGGGTCTTCCCCTGAATAGAATCAGCTCCATCATGAGTCGCTGTGAAGCCGGTAGTCTCCCCCTCGTTAGGTGGAGCCTAGTCTAGCGTAGCCAGACCTTCAGACTGAAGCAAGGTCTGGACTTTGTCGCAGCTTATCTTGGCCAAGGACTGCACAAGAGGGCGTTTGACTGACATGTAATGCAACCAATCACAGTTCGTTTTGTTCCGCGTCATGTGCCAATATAATGTCCATGTCCCTACAATAACAGACCAGCGTGCATCTAATAAATGATTAATTCAAGAACATTGTGCAAGTTTACTGCAACATTGGAGCCGCGAAGTTAACATACTTCTGAAAATCCAGCGTTAAGTTGATCCTGGTAAGTGCTCATTGTCACAATTGTGAACACACAGCGTTCTTCTTCCACGAGGGGTTTTGGCGTCACGGAATTTGTTTCCAGGCGGACCGATACAGAACGTGACGCACACGTCTTCCGGACATCCTGTAGAATTCAACCAATCATATCGCAACTTCGATACTCCTGAAGTGTTTCGAGAAAAGTGTGCCATATGCATCAGATGTTCAGCCAACGGTCCATTGTAGTCTGAGACTAGGTGTAGTCTGAGACTAGGTGGAGCCCACCACAGGGACTCTTCCCTATGTAGTACTCCCCTCTGGTGAGTCCATAGGATGTATTTTCCACATGCTCCACATCCTATCTCAGTGAGAAGGAGAACGCTTCCCAGCATTAACAAGCAGGTATTTCTTGCTGTATAAAAAAAATGTGTGTGTGTGTGTGTGCACGCATAAACGTTTTTAGTGCCTTCCAGACGCTGGCGGCTCAAAGCCTCGTCTCTCTCTTTGATGTGGCATAAGTATTGACAGGGTCACACAGATGAAGAGGAGGAGATCTTCATCACGAATGCTCTTGCTATGAGGCTTCTGATGACCTGAGATTTATTTCCAGGCCATGATTACAGCACTATCTCTATCCTCCTGGAATCTGCCCCAAAAAAGTCAAAACCCTAAAAAGTCCCTCCATGCTACCTTCCTCTTTGATTATGGTTTTGTTTCTAAGTTGTAAATTGCAAAGATATTCACTCAGTCAGTTTGTTTTCATAGAAACTGTTTTCAGATATTCACAGACTGGTGTAATCCTCTATCACCACTGTGCCCTGGAGCTGGATGCTTTACCCTGGGCTGGGAATGTGTGCTACGTGTTGCTTTTGTCACCGGTAAAATATCTGCTAAATGACTAAAATCCAATTGCAGCTTCAACTTTTCTAATTAACTGCTTATGGCTTAAAAGGGTTTGGGGCTTTAATTACAATGGCTATATAGAATATAAAATGTCTTTATCAAATATTGAATCCACTATTATTTTTCCCTATTTATTATTAAAAAAGGGACTCTGTCAGCCTTAAACATAAATAAACCTCTTAGACATAAAATATTTACTTGAATGGTAACACTTTATTTTAGGGTCCAATTCTCACTGTTAACTTTTGCTTATAAGAATACATAGTATTAGGATATTGGCTGTTTATTAGTACTTATAAAGCACAAATAAATGCCCTATTCTGCATGACCATATTCTACATCCCTTAATCCTACCCAATACCTTATTGAACTTAACAATGACCTTACTAACTATTAAAGGAACACTCCACCGTTTTTTGAAATAGGGCTTATTCACCTTCTTTCCTACATTTAGATAGGTGGGCAAATGCATTTTTGTCTCAGTGCATGCATTGTTTTAGTTTGACAGGGTTGGCGCTAGCTTAGCTTAGCATAATGAATGGAATCCTTTGTTGCCAGCTAGCATGTCCTGAGTAAAAGTGATATAAAAAATAAAATAAAAACACCTAATTACTTCTTGTGGCCTGCGTATTCACAACAAGTACAAATAGCGATGCAGATTAACACTAGGCGATTTCCTATGCAGATTTTGACTTGGGACTATATTAGGGGGAAGCACAGGCGAAGCACTGCCACTTGGGCGCAGAGATATCACGCCCAAGTAGCAGTGCTTCGCCAGTGCTTCCCCCTAATATAGTCCTTAATATATAAGTCAATATCTGCCTAGGAAATCGCCTAGTGTTAATCTGCATCGCTATTTGTACTTGTTGTGAATACGCAGGCCACAAGAAGTAATTAGGTAGGGTTTTTTTTATTTTTTATATCACTTTTATTCAGGACATGCTAGCTGGCAACAAAGGATTCCATTCATTATGCTAAGCTAAGCTCACGCCGACCCTGTCAAACTAAAACAATGCATGCACTGAGACAAAAATGCATTTGCCCACCTATCTAAATGTGGGAAAGAAGGTGAATAAGCCCTATTTAAAAAAACGGTGGAGTGTTCCTTTAATAAGCAGTAATTTGGAGTTTACTGAGGCAAAAGTCATAGTTAAAGGAGAAGTTCACTTTTAAAAAAACTTTTGCTGATAATTTACTCACCCCCATGTCATCCAAGATGTCCATGTCTTTCTTTCTTCAGTCGAAAAGAAATTAAGGTTTTTGATGAAAACATTCCAGGATTTTTTCACATATTATGGATTCCATTGGGACCCAAACGGTTCAAGGTCCAAATGACAGTTTCATTGCCGCTTCAAAGGGCTTTAAACGATACCAGACGATGAATAAGGGTCTTATCTAGCGAAACGATCGGTCATTTCAAAAATAAAATAAAAAGTTGACGTTTTATAAGCACAAATGTTCGGCTTGCTCTGTTCTGTGATGCGCGTTCGTGACGTCACGTAATACGCAATTACGTTGAAAAGGTCACGCTTGAAAAATTGAAGAAAATGTTCTTTTTGGCTTTTTAATATTAAAACACTCAGGATGCGCACACGAAATGGGCATTTTAAACGATAAACTGACACAAATACATTTGAAAATGTTTATATGGTCCTCCTTCCGCACATTTGTAAACACATCAAACTTGACCTTTTCAACGTAATTGCGTATTACGTGACGTCACGAACGCGCATCACAGAACAGAGCAAGGCGAACATTTGTGCTTATAAAACGTCAACTTTTTATTTTATTTTTGAAATGACCGATCGTTTCGCTAGATAAGACCCTTATTCATCGTCTGGTATCGTTTAAAGCCCTTTGAAGCGGCAATGAAACTGTCATTTGGACCTTGAACCGTTTGGGTCCCAATGGAATCCATAATATGTGGAAAAATCCTGGAATGTTTTCATCAAAAACCTTAATTTCTTTTCGACTGAAGAAAGAAAGACATGGACATCTTGGATGACATGGGGGTGAGTAAATTATCAGCAAAAGTTTTTTCAAAAGTGAACTTCTCCTTTAATGGTCAGTTAATAGTGGTAATTGGAACCTAAACTTGTGAACACTTGAATAATTTAACGACACATTCACGTGGTTCATGGTTTTTTAAATGGTCACATGACCAGATACATTTTTTTTTATATAGGGCCGCAGGTATATAGAGTTTCCTCCTCTGAACGGCCTCTCAAGTCAAAATTTGAATGCAATGAGCTCATAATCACGACTTCAGAAGTGAGAAGTAAAATTTTCGATAGCATGTGAAGGCAGCATTTGACCGTAGTGTGTTTCATTAATCATTCCGGTCACCTGTCATTCATTAATTACCTCATTTAGTCTGTGTATAGTGTATATACTCCCTGTTTTGTTCAGGTCTTGGTCTGGTCTCATCTTTGTAAAGTGGATGTTTTACCTTTCTGCTCTTAAAATACTTTTTCCTTGCATTCTAAAAAATGTCCTTGCATTCTTCTTCTTCATGTGCTCTATATACAGCCACCCATGACAATTCTTCACTGTCAAACGATCAAATACTTGAGCTTTTATTTAGACGTTATACTGAGAAACATCAACAATTCTTCAATAAAGAGTCATAATTACACCACCCTTAAAAGCAACCAATATTACAACAAAACAGTATCTACTTCTGGAAAAGAAGAACTTTTATTAGATATTATGGAGGATTTAACTATTCATCCCCTGAAGCCAAGGTCCAAAACTAACTTTTGCTATTCCTGCTAGTGAAAAGTGAATTTTTACCAGCTTTAAATGTTTTATTTTATATTTTTTGTCCATTAAACTATACTTAGAATAATTTTTTTGACATTATTTCCCTTCACTGATCAAGATTTCTGAAGGTGCAACAACAAAAAAAACTTTTTGTCTCAATTCTCAAATTTCGAATTTCAGATAAGGAATAATATACAAGCTCAACCATATTATAGTGCAATTGCAAAAGTTACTGACCAACTAAATTTTGGGGCCTACATAAAGCATTTTGAGTGATGTAATTTAATCTATCTGTGTTTTTGTGTGTTTTAATATTTTTTTGTATTAAAAAATCGTCTCGGTTACGCATGTAGCCTAACCCTCGTTCCCTGAGGAGAGAACGGAGACGTTACGTCAGTGACTGACGAATGGGGGTTTTGCTTAGAAGCCTATCACCTTTGAGTTCTTACAAAACGAGCCAATGGCAAAACAATGCCATGGGTCTTCGGAATTTGCATAGCGCAACTCCGCCCCACCGCGTGGGTATAAAAGGAGCAGCGCAGTAATCTCGCATTATGTTTTGCAGAGGAGCCGAAACTGAACTCCCGGCTGCTCCAGCGGTACAGCGGTTGTGGCAGGGGGACGTAATGTTACAAATGTTACAAATGTAACCGAGGGTTACAAATGTAACCGAGACGTTCCCTTTCGTTCAGTCACTCCGAGTTACGTTAGTGACTGACGAATGGGGGTCCCAATTCAATCACGCCACCGCGACTGTCTTCCAGTGCCCTGCACAGTCTGAGCTCCCTGTCGTGAGACTAGCACAGATGCAAGAATACCAAGGTACACTGGGTGGCATATCCGATGGTGGAATATGTAACACAGCGCCTACCCGTAGGGAGGACATAGAATACACATATGACCCGAGTGCGGGATGCATTTGGAAAACTCAGAGGTTTCCAGCCCACAGGGTGGAATGTTTCAATCTCGAGATGGCAAGAGGTCTTGCCGAGGGAAAAATCGTGCTTGGTGGAGACTTACCATGGAAATACACATGTGGGGGTTGCCCAAGCGGGGAACCATGCACATGGAAGCACCTAGCCAATCCTGAGGGCTGACCAACCGGGCATGCACTCTGGTGATGGCATAGACAGTGCAGGAGGAACTCAGGGTCTAAGGAGAACTCATCTGAGTGAAATAGCGCACATATCCAGTCCGTGGAGTGGAATGGCGCAGCAAGCAATGACACCGAGCAGGTCCTACATACTGCCTAGTGGAAGCGAGTACATGAGAGGACACTGGCACTAACCGGAGATTATAGAATCTTGCGAAAGTGTTGGGCGTCGCCCAGCCTGCAGCTCTACAGATGTCTGTTAGCGAGACGTCATGCGCTAAAGCCCAGGAGGAAGCCACACTCCGGGTGGAGTGAGCCCTCACCCCTAGGGGGCATGGTCGACCCTGCATCTGGTAAGGCAAGACAATGGCGTCCACTATCCAGTGAGACAACCTTTGCTTGGAGAAAGCCTTTCCCTTCAGCTTCCCACCAAAACAGACAAAGAGCTGGTCTGAGGTCCTGAAACACTGTGTTCTGTCTACGTAAGCATGGAGGACACGTAATGGACAGAGCAGTGCTAAGGCTGGGTCTGCCTCCTCCGAGGGCAGCGCTTGCAGGTTCACCACCTGATCCCTGAAAGGAGTGGTGGGAACCTTGGGCACGTATCCAGGCCGGGGTCTCAAGATCATGTGAGAGTTAGCCGGCCTGAATTCTAGGCATGCTTTGTCAACCGAAAATGCCTGCAGGTCCCCTACCCTCTTGATGGAGGCCAAAGCGACTAGGAGCGCTGTCTTCATAGACAGGAACCTAAGCTCAACTGATCGCAGGGCAAAGGGAGCTCTCTCCAGGAGGATTTAGTCTCCTCGCCCCCCTCAGGAACCTGACGACCAGGTCATGCTGTCCCACCGATCTCAGCCACATAAACCTTCAGGGTGGAAAGAGACAGCCTTCGTTCCAACCCTTCTTGGAGGAAGGAGAGTACCGACCCGATCAGGCATTTTCTGGGATTTTCTTGGCAAGAAGAACACCAGGTGACGAAGAGGTTCCACTTCAGAGCATAGGCGTGTGTCGTGGACAAGGCCCTTGCAGAAGTGATGGTAGCTAGCCTCCACCTGAGATGGTAGGGTACTCAAACCTGCCGCGTCTCGTCCAGAACCCACACATGCAGGTTCCACAGATCGGGACGTGCGTGCTAGAGGGTGCCCCGTCTCTGAGAAAGGTGTGAGAAACACTCGGCTCCGAAGCAAAAACATAATGCAAGATTACTGCGCTGCTCCTTTTATACCCACGCGGTGGGGCGGAGTTGCGTTATGCAAATTCCGCAGACCCATGACATTGTTTTGCCATTGGCTCGTTTTGTAAGAACTCGAAGGTGATAGGCTTCTGAGCGAAACCGCCATTCGTCGGTCACTGACGTAACTCGGAGTGACTGAATGAAAGTTAATTTATGTTACCCTGTCATGGACCTCGCTTCACTGTCAATTAAACAAATTATACCGTGTTTTTTTATTTTTTTTTATTAAAAAGTTCAAGTCACACTGAAGACTTATGATTTCAGAATAATTTTGCCATCTTGGAATGTGTCTTGAAATGAGTTATTCGTGAGTCTATATAAATGTTCATTCATTATTATTACAAATCAGTCTCTCTATGGTAATTTTGAAAGGAGACCATGCTATTTATATCACAGAAGCATAAGTCAATATCAGTACCAGAAAAGACAAGACATTCACAATAATAACAGATCTGGAGGTTCAAAATGACCAAATCTTTCTTTGTCTCCCATCCAGATGCCTTTATAACCGGTGAAAGTGAGAATTAACTTGGTCATTGTTCTCCCAGGACAGCTAGTTCCTGCAGCCGTGGACTCGTGGTCTCTGAAAATAATGGCTTTTATAGTTCTCACCCTTCACTGGGTCTGTTTTCTTTCAGAGACACAAGAGATGCGGCCCGTGACCCGGTTCATTGATTCCTATCAGAGACGGGCTTGCAGAGGCAGTGTATGAAAGTGCCCGTTATGACAGATACACACTATTACATTTTTAAAACACTACTGTTGTTGTTGTTGTTGTTTTTTAACACACTCTCACTTTTCACTTCTCATTGCATTGTGGGAAATAGCTGCTGGGGTTTTAACACTCATACAAGGTTTTGCCCAAAGGACATACACAGCACGTATAATATTTGTACTATGTTTTTTTTTGTTTTGTTTTTTTCATACCTGTAGACTTATTTTAAAAATACTCATGAATTATCAACATATAATCAATTCATCCATATATTGATTTTAAACAAAATCATTACATTTGAGGCCAACTGATGGACGGAAGTGAATGGAGTAGTTAGAGTGTGTCAGGAATAAAAACGTGACATTTGTCAACTGAAAAATGCAGAATTCATTTATTGCATACTGGTAAGTTCAAATGACTTATTTGTGGTCTAAATGCGAATGTAGTTCCTATGTGTTTATGCATACATTTTCCCTGTGGTTTGTCGCTCAAGAGCTGATCTATCATTCCGGTAATGGTCTCTAGCCGGACACGCGCAGAACTCTTCCACCTTGTGCATAATCCAGCCACTATAGAGAACAGCAGCAGCTATGGATCCACTCACACCATTATATGTCACAGAATATTTGTTGATGTAGATGTTTACACAAAGGAACGCTTTGCTATGTGTCTGCATCCACTACTATTAGCATGTATGAGCATGTTTGAGTGTGTCTAAATGTAATGCAATGAACAAACACCATGGAGTGGAGTGTTTATTTCTGTAATCCAATTCACAAATCCAGAATCAGACATAAGCAACAGTCAAACAGAGACAAACTGTGTAGTTAGAAATTGACAAAAAGAAAAAGGGCATGGGTATATTAAACATTCAGAACACCAGACAGCGATCACATGCAAAGAGGTTTTTCTTAAACAAAACAAACAAATAAAAAATTAAGATTGAATTATAAGAGGCTGGAAAATACTAAAGAAAAAGGAAATATAATAATTGAAGTGCTGTCAATCAATTAAAAAACAACCAATTGATCACATTTTTCTGTAATTAATCGTGATTAATCGCACCTAACATATATATATATATATATATATATATATATATATATATTCATTTATTTATTTATTAATTTCATCTCCAAATTAATGTAGAAACAGCATCAAGATAGTAGCCTATATTTTAAATATTGGTTCAATGGCATTTTTTTTTTAAGGCCATCACTGATACCAATACTGCTACTGAAATTGTAGGCATTCAGCATTGCAGTCTAGTTGAAAGCTATCAATAATAAATAAAAAAATGTAGGCTTTAAAAATATCAAAACTTTCAGTTTAAAACAATCTTCCATAAACTAGGGTGACCATATTCCAGGTCATGTCCGGCCGGGATTTCGAGATCGCCCAAAATATCCGCGATTCGGCTTTTGCTTTCTCGTCGCCATTCATTTTGTTTACATGTACACCTTTTGATTCAGTAGTACTGAATTACTTCCGATTGGTTAATCTGAATGTAGTGTTTACATGAACACTAAACAAGTGATCGGTTGATGTGCGTTCTAGCATTGCTAAGAAAATTCCTGTGTTTTCGTCTCGATCGGGATCCGTGTGAATCAGAATGCATGACCTGCAAAGCTGGCACGTACGTGTCAGTGTCAAATAACGTAATAATGTAAACATAATGAATGGTGACTGTAGAAAGCAAAAGCCGAATCCCGGGCATTTTGGGCGATCTCAAAATCCTGGCCAGATATGTCCTGGTTAAACAGGACGTATGGTCACCCTACATAAACCCATTATAATAAAGGTCACTAACACGATGTAGCTAAGCATGATGTCAAACAGAAACAAAATGAAGAAGATGAATATAAAACAATACTTTATTAATATAACGAAAGCATCACCAAACTCAAACTAAGAGTTAACGACAACTGAACTGAACTGCATTGTGTTCAGTTTCAGTTTGCCAGTGTTTCCTTTGCTAGTTTGCCTCCTTGGTTGTTGATTAAGTTATTCAGGTGTTCCTTGTTATGTTAATTATCTCTGTGTATATTAGCCCTCAGTTCATTCAGTTATGTGTTCCGTGTTATCAATGTTATGCATGGTTGTCTTTTCCCAACATTCTCATTTTTTGAGTTTGCTTTGTGATGTATAATAAATACTATTTTTGTTTAAAACTCCTTCGTTGTGTGCACCCACAGCTTCTGATAATATCATTCACAAAAGTCAACAGTCACAGAGTGTAAGATCATTGGGTAGAAGAACCAGGTTCATTCTGTTCTTATTGATTTATTTAAGGCTCTTATGTAAAGGCCAATCAGGTCTGTTTGAGAATGTGAATTGTTATCTGAACCACAACCCCCTTTTAAATAGAGAAAGAAGAGAAAAAGAAAACGAGGGCTGCAGAAGGACATGTGTTTATTGTGGGGTGGTGTTCATTGTGTTCAGTTCCTGTTTGCCAGTGTTTCCTTCGCTATTTTTTCTTCACAGTCATTGATTGAGTTATTCAGGTGTTCCTTGTAAGAAAGAAGCTGAAGGAGAAAGAAGCTGATGGAGAGAAAGAAGCTGATGGAGAAAAAGAAGGTCAGAAGGATCTGCAAGATAAATAAAAATGTAGGGACTTTGGAGAAGTTGCTACTTATTGGATGTACAGAAAATTTCGTTTTGACAGAAAGCGTATAATCAAATCCACAAATAAGTCATTCATTTCACCTCATATGCCTTTATCATAAATCCATTTATGCACCAACAACTACAGTAGTTTTGTCACGTAAACAAGCCATCTATGAGTCAATTGAGTCACTCGCTGTCCTTTCATTAGACAGTTCTTTTATGTACCGGAAGGTCACGCAGGCTGTTTATTCGTCATTGTGTCTCATTGTCCTTCAATCAGGTGTGCTGTGAAGAATGAGCTAATGAATGGGAGTGTGATGTTTTCTCAGTAGGGTGTGAGAGCTAAAGCCGACCAACGTAATGGGCACTGAAGGCAGAGGGCAACTAACAGGTGCTTCTCATTACTGAAGACAAGAATATGAGAAAACAAATGAGGGAGCACAACAGAAGTGTTTCATTAGCGACCGTCTGTTTGACTGTGAAATGGTGTGTACAGAGTTTTACAACATACACTAACATTCAAAAAGTTTTGGGTCGGTAATATTCTTAAAATATGTTTAAAAGAGACCTCTTATGCTCACCAAAGCTGCATTTCTTTGATAAAAACAAAACAAAAACATAATTAATACTTCTAATTCTCTTTATTTTTTGTAATTATAATATAATATTATAATTATCATAATTATTCTATTATAATAATTCTTGTTATTATAAATGGTGATACAATTTATCCTGCTTAATACGTTTGTGTAAACCTGTGTTAATAACATTATAAATATCTTTACTGTTTAACAAATAGTACATTTTGTTGTTTTAGTCAATTTAAGTATATTTATTATTATTATTATAAATTTGACCCCAAACTTTTAAATGGTAGTGCATCACAATTTTCACCAAAACATTAAAGGGATAGTTCACCAAAAAATGAAAATCACCCCATGATTTACTTCAAGCCATCCTAGGTGTATATGACATTATTCTTTCAGACAAATACAATCGGAGTTATATGGAAAAATGTCCAGGCTCTTGTAGATGTCCTGTAGAGCGGCGGCCTGCCCCACAGCTCTACAGGATTTCGCCACCAGGGTAGATGAAAATCTAAAGGCTTTGGAGGGGTGCTTTGGGTCACCACGCCAGGTAGAAGCGCTTTGATGACACAACTGCATCGCAACAGAGTGTTCCACCTGGGGGACCCCAGTGTACCCTTTGGCCGCGGCCCCATTGAGGGAAGAGAAGGCGGAGGAGGCCACCGAACAAACACGGGAAGACAATGGTGACTTCCAGGACCTCGTGACCTCCTCACTCACCTCCGGGAATAAAGGTATTGGGGGCGGGCGCTGACGGCCGTCAGCACTCGCCGCCCCCAAAAACCAATCATCTAGTCGCGAGTGCTCAGGACAGGGTGGAGGGTTCCATTCCAGCCCGATGCTCGCGGCGTCCTGGGAGAGCATGGCTGTCAATTCCGGATCAGAGTCGGGCAATGCTCCAGAGGACTCCAGCCCACCTTGTGATGTGGCGATGGACATCGTCTCATCATCTGGAGTGCCGAATGAGATGTGGGGAGCGTCCAAAGACAGCTCGTGGGTTTCGGTGCGTAAGAGGGGAGTGTGGCCCGAGGAAGAATCGTCTGGGCTTTATTCTAAACCTCAGGTCACCCTGGCCACCAGCCAAAATATCGCCTCTCGCGGAGGGGAAAGATCGGGGTGTGGCTTAGGGGACTCTACCTCCACGGAGGTCAGTAAGTCTAGACCGCAGCACCACAATGGTCATGTTCCTGCAATGAGATCATGGTTCATCCACAAACGCTGCCTGAGCGTGATCTAAATCCAAACACGCTAGGCAACGATTGTGCCCATCAGATGGCAAAACTAACTGACCGCACCCAGAAGTGCACAGGTGAGACATCTTTAAAAAGACATCCCACGCGCAAGCTCTTTTGTGAGGAAAGGAAAGCTCAGCAGAGTGCTGAAGCGCCCAGGTAGAAGCACACACACTGTTGGCAGATAACTGCACAGATCAGCAGCAGGCAATGTGATCTCGCTGGAACGCGCCGTTGCACCAACATACTGGAGAGCCGCTCGTCTCATAGTCTCAAAATAACTCAGAAACAGGCTTGCAGAGGAGTGAAGAGAAGCTCTTGCCTCCGAAGCAAAAACATGATGCTAGATTGCCAGCATCCCTCCTTTTATACCCACGCGGTGGGGCGGAGTTGCGCTATGCAAATTCCGCAGACCCATGGCATTTCCATTGCCATTGGCTCATTTTATAGAACTCGAAGGTGATAGGCTTCTAAGCGAAACCCCCATTTAGTCATTCACTGACGTAACTCGCAGTGACTGAACGAAAGGGAACTTTAGGATCCTATCATTTGATTTGACATGAATGTAATTAGTCTGTTGGACGTATCTTGTGCCAAGAAGATGAGCTTCTTATTGACCTTGTATTCCCCTATTTCCCTCCGTTGGCTGCTGCCAGGGCAGTAACTTGGACCTCGCCAATGCAGGTGGGAGAGGTAGAGCTAGTTAAACACATTAGGCCAGGAATCAATTTTAGTGATTCATTGATTCATCTCAGAGGGATTTGGGAGCTGTGGAAAGTCACCAAGGTTTTTAATTCTTTATCTTAGAACATCACAATGTTTCTCATGTAGCGGCCGAGTGTGCACTTTGACCTCTGTGCCCTCGCTCGCCAACTAGCCTTTGAGATTAAGTGAGTTAAAATGGTGCATTTAGTTGTAGTCCCTGTGCTTTATCTCTCTGTGTGACTCAAACAGCAAAAGAGAAGTGGCGACCAAACAAATGATAGGCCAACGGTAGCTTTCTTCCTTTTGTAAAGGCATAATAAGTTGCACCCTTTGCTGATTTGATATTTAGCTGATTGCGGATCAGGACATCCTAGGAGAAAACGTCATGTTGTCAGTGAGGAAGCTGAATCTGATTTGATCTCCTCAACCACCACCAATGTGCAGCATCCACCTGGATGATGCGACGGCAGCCATATTGCGCCAGAATGCCCACCACACACCAGCTTATTGGTGGAGAGGAGAAAGAGTGATGAAGCCAATCAGTAAATGGGGATGATTAGGAGGCCATGATGGGCCAACGGGCAAATTTTTGGCCAGGATGCCGGGGTTAAACCCCTACTCTTTTTTTCCGAAGGACATCCTGGGATTTTTAATGACCACAGAGAGTCAGGACCTCGGTTTAACTTCTCATCCGAAGGACGGTGCTCTTTGAAAGTATAGTGTCCCCATCACAGGACCCACACAGGCCACAGGGTGAGCATCCCCTGCTGGCCTCACTAACACCTCTTCCAGCAGCAACCTAGTTTCAGGAGGTCTCCCATCCAGGTCCTGATCAGGCTCAACCCTGCTTAGCTTCAGTGGACAACCGGTCTTGGGCTACAGGGTGATATGGCTGATGGCATATCATGTGATATGGATATGATGGGGTTGAATAATTTTGAGACGTAAGACAGAAGTCATTAAAAGTTGCATTTCAGTTGAATTTGGGGAAAACACTTGAAACATTTGTTGTGTTGAGCTATTTCAATTACTTTTGTTTGATTTGTTCATTGCAAACAGCTGAAAGTCAGTAAATTTTGCCCATAAACCTGATTTGCAATGGTGGTTGAATAATTTTGATTACAGCTGTAAAAATTATACAAATTACCTTTAACTATTTAGGCTAGTACATCTGCTGAGTGTAATTTGTAAAATAAGCCCTTTTTTGTCCTGAGAGGTTTGTACTGCATACTGTACCATAATGCATTTGTTTAGAGGCTCTAATGAGCATGCAATCCATGTGGTCTCTGATTGGACTAGTGGACAGTCAGGGGTAAACTGAGACAGCAAGGCTTTGTGTTCTTATTAACAACTCATACTCTAACTTTTGACTCTTTTTATGTTTTATGTCTTTTTGTGTTTGAATTTAGATTGAATAATTCTTGCTTATTTATAGGAGGGGGGGGGGGGGGGGGGGGAGGTATTTTCAGCATTTTCTAATTAAGAAACCACATTATTACAGTTTTTTTTTGTGTGCTTCCACCTCATAATTGACTATTAACCCCTCTCATTCTTAGGATTTTCAAGCACAGCCACCAGAACCATAATCAAGATCTACTGCTGCTACACCTCCTCGACTTGACCAGTCTGATCTTCTGCATCAATCAGGGCCCCATGAAGGGCGAGTGTTGATTTCTGATAGCTAATTTGATGAGACTCGCTTGAAACATCGACTGGGCAGGTGAGAAGGTTAAATGACCAACGATGTGTTTGATCCTCAGATTTATCCTGGATCATCAAACGCATGTTGCCGTCTCGCCAAATTCAATAACTCCCCCATCATGTCATGAAAATCTCATTATCTGCCACGGAACAATATCTCTAGATATTGATTTCTCTGATTGCTGCCGCCTTTCTTTCTCCTCCTGTCTGGCTTTGTCATTTGTTTTCAGCTTCTTTGTGAGCTGGTTGGCAGTGAGTATGTTAATATAGATGATGAACGGGAACCAGCCAAAGCACTTCACACTGATGGAATAAGATCATAGATCTATTCTTCCATGCTAATAGATACAAAGTGAAGGGATTTGTAATATGGACCAGCTATTGACATACAGGACTAGGCTGGGCAATATATAAAATATTCATGAGTTCAGGCTATATCATGAATATGTAATAATTGTATGCACTTTTTATATGGTCATTAAGTTAGATATTAGATTAGTTTTGTGACCCTTCTTTGCCTTGAGATTAAGAGAAAGTTTAGCCAGATGCTCAATGACAGTGACTAAATCTCTGATTTAAACTTCAGTAGCAAAATAATGTTAGAGTATTTGATTCATTTGTGTACAGTGAATCAAACTGTAACTTAAACTGTGAACTGATTGAAACATATATTCAAACGTATATAACATATGCATATTTTTATAAATATATTTTGATTCATTAATTAAGTTTATATTACAATTTACTTATATGTCTTATTTAGGGTGATAGTATTAAACTTGAACTAATACATTTACACTAAATTCAACTAATAAAATGTAAGTAGTTTGCTTCTTTGCCAGAAGCTTGAATTACATGAACCAATTAATTACATGAATTAATTAACTACAATTAATCTGATGTCCCTGTGCAACATATGAGAAAAAGGGGACAATTTAGAAAAGCATGTTTAGAAGTTTATATGAGCACACAGCTGTACACTTGGGGCCCTATCATACACTCTGCACAATGCAGCGGCAGGCGCGACACAAGTGTTTTTTTTGCTAGTTTCAGCCCGACGCAGTTATCATTTTCATGTCCTACGCCACATTGTTTAAATAGCAAATACATTTGTGCCCATTTGTGCTGGTCTGAAAACGAGGTATGTTCAGGCACATTATTGGCACGTTGCTATTTTGAGGAAACTTAAATAGACTGCGCCATTGACCAAAAAAAACCTGGTCTAAATGGCGCAATATTTTTTTTGTTATTTAAAGAGCGTGTTAGTAATGTGCGCCTATAGGCGAGTCCACAACGCGCATACACTTTGTCCCGTAGATGGTCTGCTCCGTTTCCTCGCTAGAGAAGCGTTCAGTTCCCTTTCAAGGGAACTCCCGTTGCGTCGAGAAATGACGCTGTGGGAACGCTTTGCGTGATGACGTCTTGAAGCACATGTAAAATCAGTCCAATGGTGTGGCGGAACGTCAGAGGCGGGTGACGTCACGTACCAGGAAACTATAAAAGCCGGGCCAAAACAGTCTTCAGTTGCGCTCTGTGTTGAAATCTGTCCTTGTTATTTGGTGTTGTCTGTCTTTATATATATATATATTGATTCAGTTATGGCGAGCAAGCAGCAGTATCGAGTGTGTGTCCATCCCTGCCCGCGTTATTTAACGGGAGGTGACACACACACTCTTTGTGTTGTTTGTTTGGGAGAGGAGCATGCCCAGTCAGCACTCGAGGGTGGTGACTGTGAGCATTGCTGTGCGCTTCCATTGCGTACGCTCCGATCCCGTTTGGCTCGGTTCAATCCTGACCACGTTCCCCAGGGCTCGGGTCCCGCCGCGGCTGAGGCTCGGCGGCGATCTCAGACCTGGGGTTCGCAAATGGATCTGTCAGTGGATGTTGAGACGGGCTCTGCCTTATCTCAGCATCAATCTGACAGATCCAGTGCCTCTCATCAGGGTGCGGAAGCACGCGCTGCGGTTTCTTCCCCCCTGATAGAGGCACCAATACTGCAATTGTCCAGCTCTGAGGAGTTGGATGTTGTGAGTGTTGAAGCTGAGTCTGAGGATTCGCCACCTCAGTCTCACGCGTTTGAGGAACTGCTCGATGTTATTACTAGAGCAGTTGACAGACTTTCCATTGAGTGGCCAGAGGATAGGCAGGACGTTCGCTCAAAAAGCAAGCTTGACGAACGCTTCCTGCCATCTCGTGCGCAGCCCCAGCGCAGGAGTCTTCCGTTTTTCCCCGATCTCCACACCGAGGTGTCGAGATCGTGGGAAAAAACAGTGTCATACAGAGTATTTTCACCACACACATCCCACTACTCTTCCATTTATAAATATAAAGAGCATGGTTATGGGGAGATGCCGAAGGTGGAAGAGACGCTTGCGAGCTATCTCTCTCCAGCAACGGCATCTTCCCTGAAGACTCCTACACTTCCATCTAAACCAGTTAAAATAACATCTTCCCTGGTTCATAAATCGTATGCAGCCGCTGGTCAAGCAGCAGCGTGTCTGCATACGATGTCTATTATGCAAGCCTATCAGGCTGAACTGCTGGGTGATTTAGAGGAGGGCGGGGGTATTGGTCCCGACACTGTGGCTGAACTACGCAGAGCCACAGATCTGTCTCTCAGGGCCACCAAGGAGACCGCCAGATCAATTGGGCGGTCTATGGCAGCCCTGGTGGCCACTGAGAGGCATCTGTGGCTCAATCTGAGCGACATTAAAGATAAAGAAAAAAATGTTCTCTTAGATGCTCCGGTCTCCACGGTTGGTCTATTTGGCGATGCAGTTAATAGTGCAGTAGCAAAATCACAGGAAGCTGCCAAACAAGCAGCTGCTCTCCAAAGACTTCTCCCCCGCCGTTCTTTCTATGAGGCTGCTGAGCGGGAGCAGCCTCACTCCTCTAAAAAGAGCGCTGAGCACCGTGCCACTCAGAGACAGAGCGTTTCCTCCCGTGCTCCCCCACAAAAACCTCGGGGACACGGAGGGCGCGCTCAAACCCAGCAGTCTTCGAGGGGTAGAACGGATCTGCGGACCGTTCTTACCGCCAAGAAGGCTGCTGGGAAAAAGTCCTGACGTCCGAGGACCCAGGACAAATGAGGGTAGTCCCCCCCGAAGCAGAACGGTTAACACCTCATTTTACGGTGCCCGTCTCTCTTCGGTGCCCTCAGGGGACCGTTCTGCCAACCCTGCCGCCTCCGGTGTTACAGGGCGCAGCGGTCTCCGGCGAGCACATATCTCAAGGTCCACCCGGAAACGTAGTGGCCTCGGGATGCCCGCCCCCTCCGAGGAGGGTGCTAGAGCAGTCTGTTCGGTCGTTCCCTGCCGGTTCGCCGTTACAGGGCGTCGAACCGACTACTCAACAGCAACAAAATCCAGAAACCAGTCTCGAGAGGCTGGTACCTCTAGTAGAATCTTTGACAGCGTGGAAGCTACTGTCAAATGTTTCTCGTTGGGTCCTGCAGACCGTGGAAAAAGGGTATCAGATACAATTCAAGAAACGCCCACCTCGGTTTATGGGGGTCCTGCCCACAGTGGTGGGCCCCGAGCAGGTTCTGGTTATGGAACAGGAAGTGAACACTCTGTTAGAGAAAGGGGCCATAGAATATGTACCTCCCTCCAGCAGGGAAACCGGGTTTTACAGCCGGTACTTCATAGTTCCAAAAAAGGACGGGGGATTGCGTCCCATTTTAGATCTTCGAGTTCTGAACGAGTCAGTCATGCAGCTCAAGTTCAAAATGTTAACATTGAGGCAGATCGTGCCACAGATCAGGTCCGAGGACTGGTTTGTCACGATAGACCTCAAGGACGCATATTTCCATATATCCATCCGTCCGTGTCATTGGAAGTTCCTGAGGTTTGCTTTCGGGGGCAAAGCATACTAATATCGAGTTCTTCCATTCGGCCTAGCTTTATCACCCCGCACTTTCACCAAATGCATGGATGCAGCTCTGGCGCCACTGCGCCTCCAGGGTATTCGCATTATGAACTACATCGACGATTGGTTGATTTTAGCTCATTCGCATCAGATGGCGGTTCAACATCGAGATGTTGTTCTCGCCCACATGAAAGAGTTGGGGTTACGGCTGAACGCCAAGAAGAGTGTGCTTTCTCCACTACAGAGGACCACTTTTCTAGGCGTGGTTTGGGATTCTGTGTCGATGCAGGCGCGCCTGTCACCGCCACGGATAGATTCCATCCTTGCAGCTGTGAAAAGTGTAAAGCTAGGCCAGCTACTCACTGTCAAACAGTTCCAGAGACTGTTGGGTCTCATGGCAGCAGCTTCCAACGTGATACCTTTTGGACTGCTACACATGAGGCCCCTGCAGTGGTGGCTCAGGACCAGGGGGTTTTCCCCGAGGGGCAACCCATTTCGCACAATCAAGGTCACGCGGCGATGCCTACGTGCCTTGGTTATGTGGAAGAAGCCTTGGTTCCTGTCCCAGGGCCCAGTGTTGGGAGCTCCTTGTCGTCGCAAATTGCTAACGACGGATGCGTCCCTCACGGGCTGGGGAGCGATCCTGGAGGGTCGCTCGTCTCAAGGTCTGTGGGAAGACCATCATCGTTCCTGGCATATCAATCGCCTAGAGATGTTAGCTGTCTTCCGGGCTCTGAGGAGCTTTATCACAGATCTCAGGGGGCACCATGTGCTAGTACATACGGACAACACATCGGTAGTCGCCTATATCAACCACCAAGGGGGTTTGCGCTCGCGCCCGTTATCCAACTTGGCACGCCATATCCTCTTGTGGTCCCAGGGGAAGTTACTGTCACTCAGGGCAGCTTACATCCCCGGGGTACAGAATATAGGAGCAGACACTCTGTCGAGGCAGGGGCCGAGGCCCGGGGAATGGAGGCTCCACCCCGAGGTGGTGGAGCTGATATGGAGGGAGTTTGGCCAAGCACAAGTGGATCTGTTTGCGTCTCGAGAGACGTCTCACTGTCCACTTTGGTTCTCCCTCACGCATCCAGCTCCTCTGGGACTGGATGCTATGGTACAGACGTGGCTGAGGCTACGTCTGTACGCCTTTCCCCCAGTTGCTCTGCTCCCGGGAGTTCTGGAAAGAGTTCGCAGGGACCGGGTCCATCTACTTCTTATAGCCCCGCGCTGGCCGGGCAGAGTATGGTTTCCCGATCTTGTGTCCCTCCTCGACGGGCATCCTCTGGAGTTACCCGTCAGGAGGGACCTTCTGTCCCAGGCAGAGGGCTCGATATTTCACCCTCGGCCAGAACTGTGGAACCTGTGGGCTTGGCCTCTGAGGGGGCCCAGCTCATAGAGTCAGGTCTCTCAACCGAGGTTGTTGAGACCATTCTACAGTCCAGAGCTCCCTCCACGAGGAAACTTTATGCCCTGAAGTGGAGAGTATTCACTTCTTGGTGTAGTGACCGTCGGTTGGACCCAGTCCACTGCCCAATTGGTACAGTGCTGGAGTTCCTGCAGGAACGGTTCACTGCAGGTCTGACCCCGTCCACTTTAAAGGTCTATGTGGCGGCCATAGGTGCTTACCACATTCCTTTGGGTGGAATGTCTGTGGGGAAAGACCCCTTGGTATCTCGTTTCCTTCGTGGCACTTGGAGGCTGAGGCCTGCAGTTCGCTCTAGGGTGCCACCTTGGGATTTGTCCTTTGTGCTACAAGGCTTATCCCAGGCCCCCTTTGAGCCCATTGAGGAGGTTCCTGAGAAGTTTCTTACTCTGAAAGCTCTTTTCCTTCTGGCTATTTCTTCTCTCAAGAGAATAGGGGATCTTCAAGCATTATCGGTGGCTCCGTCATGCTTAGAGTTTGCTCCGGGTATGGTTAAAGCGTTCCTTCATCCGAGACCGGGTTATATCCCCAAGGTCCCCACTAATGTGGTCAGACCTGTTGTTCTGCAGGCCTTCTGTCCTCCTCCCTTTCAAAATGCTGACCAGGAGGCTAATAATTTGCTTTGCCCTGTGCGGGCGTTAGACGCTTACGTCCACAGAGCTGCCTTGTGGCGTAAAAGTGATCAATTATTTGTGTGCTTTGGGTCCCCTAACAAAGGGGGCCCGGTGTCTAAGCAAAGGATGAGCAAGTGGGTGGTCGAGGCTATCTCACTTGCTTATGAGGCGGCTGGGCAGCCTTCTCCTTTGGCTGTCCGGTCGCACTCGACGAGGAGTATGGCGGCCTCTAAGGCCCTTATTTCAGGAGTTTCATTACAGGACGTCTGTGATGCGGCAGGCTGGTCCTCACCGCACACTTTCGTCAGGTTTTACTCTCTGGATCTAGACTCTGCTCCAGGGTCTCATGTTTTGTCTTCCTAGTGCTGCTCTACGGATTTCACACAGGACAGACATTTGTAGCTATGGAGGCGTTGGTATAGACGTTCCCACAGCGTCATTTCTCGACGCAACGGGAGTTCCCTTGAAAGGGAACGCCTCGGTTACGACTGTAACCTCGGTTCCCTGAAGAGGGAACGAGCGTTGCGTCGCCCTGCCATATCTCCTTCATGCCTGTCAGCTCGACTTCAGACTTTTACGAAGCTTTCGTTTTCTGTTTTGGGCCGGCTTTTATAGTTTCCTGGTACGTGACGTCACCCGCCTCTGACGTTCCGCCACACCATTGGACTGATTTTACATGTGCTTCAAGTCGTCATCACGCAAAGCGTTCCCACAGCGTCATTTCTCGACGCAACGCTCGTTCCCTCTTCAGGGAACCGAGGTTACAGTCGTAACCGAGGCGTTTTTCTGCTTGCAAATCCCACCATGTAAATAGTGAATCGCCATGGCGCGAGCGCAACTGGCTTTTAAAGGGAATGGGAGATGAGACTCTGATTGGTTTATTGCATGTTACGCCCAAAACACACCCATTACTCATTAAGAGAATAGTCGTTAAACTAGCAAAGTGGAGTAGCAAATTAGCTCTAAAGAAATATAAATAATCAATCATAACTTGTTATAATTGATTATGAATATTTGGATCAGCTAATAGAATTAACTTAATGTAGTAAAATAAATATTACAGTCAACCCACCTGTTCGTCCCATGAACACTCAGCGTTAATTTTTTATTAATTCTAAGAAATATTCATTTCCAGGGGAGGGAAATGTCTTTCTTACTGTACAGTACTACCAAGAGCCTGTAGTCAAAATCTAAATCGTAAAATAAACTTTGTTGCATGCAGAGAATCAGATCCAAATACGTATATTGTGCACACGTTTTAAAGTTGTTATGGATCTGTGAAGGAGGACTCAAATGCAGGATGACAATTAACAGCTTTATTGACAAACAGATGACACGACGAGGTGGGAGAAGGTAGCAATCCAAACAATAGGTAGAGATGAGACAATGACAACAGCAGAGCAGCAGATGTAATGAGGTGTCCGTAGGCTGGAGTGTAGATATGGCAGAACAGAGTGAGACCAGAGGTAACCAGCTAAAGCCAGACATGAACTTCTCACAGCTTGGCGCTCGGGTATCTCAGGCTCAGAACAGGGCTGCTTGCTGGACAGGACTGGAACAGGGAAACAAGACAGACAGAGCCAATGGCAGTAACCAGAGCACTAACAAACTTCTACAACAAAACACTAACGATTTAAGAGGAACGATACTGAGACACAGTAGTACTCTGAGGTACAACATTTAACAAACTGGCAAACACAAGAGGGAAAGAGCAAACATATAAAGGGAGCTAAGAACATGCTTGGAAGAAGTTGGAAGAGTTAATGGTTGCCCATTCAGTGATGGTAAAGTTGCAGTTTTCTTCTGAGTTAAAATGAAGAAAATACATTCTGACGGAGAGTGAAGGCATAGCAGGCTGTGATCACGGCCTGCAGACATCAACCCGAAGAAGCAGCAGTAGAGGCCAGAAGAAGAGAGGGAAGGGCTTGTGTAGAGACCATTTAAAGCCTGAGAAAGGTCCCACCTTTCAGGGTTGGCTCAACCAATAAGAAAGGGGGAATTTCCAAGCGGGAGATTCCTCTGTTGGGAGGATTTCGTGACTCTATCTCAAGTGTGGTTAGACATAGGCCTGGCCGTTTGTGTCCATTCATTCTCAGATAGATATAACAAACACACTCTGCATTCTAAGAGTAGATGTACACTAAAGTGTGAGTCATTAAATGAGGATTAATTAGATAGGAGACACGATACTGGTGGGGTTACATTGACCGTTGGTTGTATCATAAAATACAATAGTACACAAGACAATAAATCATTCACACAGTGTTCTGGGGTGCATGTTCATTTATAGATCAGTTCGTCCATAAATTGATGCAGAAAATGTCTGTTTTAAGGGCTGTGGGTCTTTTCTATGGCCTCTGCTTTTTCCACGTGACCACATTTTTAACAGCAATAAAACCAACTTATCTAATCGTAGTCATGGTAACCAAGACCCTTCTTGCCCTTGTTGGGGGGATGGTACCATAGAGTGAGTTTTAAAGATTATTTGATAAGTATAACAAATGATTGTGTCTGATTTGTCTCAGTCGTTACAGTGGACACACCCTAAGTGCACTTGCGCCGTGCGCTTTAGACCAGCGGTTCCCAACAGGGGGGTCGCGGCCCACAAAGGGGCCTCAGCGAGCTCTGTGGGGGGTCGCGTCATATTTTGAAAAGTTTTGAGCAATGAGCATTAAATAAAATCATTAACTTTTTTTCTGTTAAAAATGTACAAAATTTATATAATGAGCGAGTTCATCATGAATCCATTTTCCAATCCGTATTTTTGTCTTATCCTGAACCACTATGGTACACCTATAATAAGTGTTTACATTGGGACTATTTAACACTGGTTCGGATCGCTGCCGCTGCGGAGTAGCCCAGTACCTGCGTGACTCGTCATAGACACACAAAGAGAGAAGTAGTTCCGGCTACAATGCTCTTCCGAAAGATGCATTATTCTGTTAATAAACGGAAGTTTATTATCGCTCGCTATAGCGCCAAAAGCGTCAAAAATAAAGCCTCACATTGATAAAGCCTCACAAATAACATGCAAGTATTGAGGCCCCAGACAGCAGTAATTTAGTAATAGCCTATATATATATTTTTTTTTTACCTACACACCAGTATGAATATTTTTGTTATTGCATTTCAAATAGGGCCAATTTATAGGCTACTCCTAAACCTACATTTTTAAATTACAAAGGGCCTACTGATGTTTTTGTTATTGTATTTTCAATATTATAGGCTATTATTTGTGCATAAACATATCTGGTTATAGTAAACATACCGTTTGTTTGAAAACAACATATTTTGTCATCCTTGCTGCAAGCTTACAAGAGCGATAATATCATTAAATGTGAAGGGGGGCCCTAAAATATTTTCTTGGGGAAAAGGGGGTCTCAGACAAAAAAAGGTTGGGAACCACTGCTTTAGACTATGTGCTTAGATCGTTAAAATAGGGCCCTTGATGTTTCTCTCTTACCAGAACAAATATTCCAGCTGTTACTGTGGGATTGTGCTTTTGTCTGGGACATACAGTAGTAAAGAAGGATAATGTCTTTGGAGAGACACTCTGTGCTTGACTGCTGCTTTATTCTTTCATGGTTTGACCTCTATGGACAAAAGAATCCAGGAAATAAAGTCCAGCTAAAAGAAAAATGAAGAAAAGAAACAGACACTCTTCTTAAAAGCTGGAGAAAACCAAATGAACTTCCTCTGAACTTCCATTCAACATCATAAAAAATCACGACAACTACGCCAACCTCCAGAGGGATGTTTTAAAAATGAAATAAAAGGGTTGCTGCTTGTTTCATCGCACAACCTCTGTGTTTACCCTCAGTCCAGCAAGCTGGGTGAGAGGAAACAACAGCACGAGGGCCTGCAGGAGGTTTTCTTTTACTGCCATGGAGTCTTTGCCGGTTGTGGCAGTTGCCGCTGTTGAGTCTCTGGGGTCTGTCATTTCAAAAACACGGCTGCTAATTAGCGGCATCACAAACTTCTTAAGTCTGTATAACTCAACATACTGTAGGCTAGGGATGGGCATTATAGCTCAAAACATTATTTTTCGATATTTATCAGCCTTTTTGTGGAGATTTGGTATACAACAATTATATATTTATTTTTATTTATGCATTTGCTCTTTGCCAAGTATATTTGAGACGCTTCACGTAAGTAATGCAGGGCATGTTGCTCTGAAGTTTTTGAAAGCATATACTGTACATTACAAATCTACTGATTTAATTTTAAAAGTCCCTTATGCTTACCAAGGCTGCATTTATTTGATAAAAAAAAATAAAAAAATAAAAAAATAAAAAAAATATTATTACATTTTAGAACAACTTTAGGGTGGAAACCTTTTCTAAGTGAATGGAATTCTTTATGACTTAAATAATTAAGAATTTATAAAAATAACTGTATTTTTATGTTTATTGTCTGACCCGTGTATTTTTGCCCTGTTTCGGTGGTAATCAACACTATATACAGTGGCGGATTTAGCAAATCGGGGGCCCAAGGCGAAGGTAGGCTATGGGCCCCTCCACATCCAATCTTTAAAAGAGAACGAAAAAATATGTAGGCCTACCGACTGAATGGTGGATAGGCAGGTAAAGCTAATCTACGGGGAAGTAAAGGTTAGAGAGGAGAAAAAAAAAACATCCCCTTTAAACCCTGCATAGGCTACACTTCTTTACTCCTAAACAGAAACATGTTACAATGTTTACATGGTACAATTTATGGTAAGCTATGTTTTCTTTTCTTTTTTTTTTTTTTCTTTTTTTTTTTTTTTGCTTGACAAATTTCACCATTTCGATTCAATTCTTGTGATTTGATTCAATATTGACTCATTTGGATAAATATTAGGTAAAGTTTCACAAGATATGCGTTACTTTTTCTCAAGAAAAATAGCCCTATCAGATGGTATAATTTAAGGTTAAAATAAGTAATATAGTACACATATTTAGCCAAATACTCTCTATAGCTCTTTTTTTTTCTAGCCAATTAAATGGCTTTCCTGAGGTAAATGTTATGTGACGATTGTTCTCCAGCTGTTTTACCTCTTTCCGCGGTTAAAAAACACTTATTGATCGATATTATGAATGAGGAATATACATTTCGGTAAGTTATACTGTATCTTTACTGTATCGCTATAGGAATGTCACATTAAAACGACAAAACGGTATTTATTGTTTGAATTTCGTAATAGAATTGACAGAATCTGAGAGAGCTGAGATTTTTTTCAATATCATGATTCATAAGTAACGTTAAACTGCTCAGTTTTGTCTGTCGATCTCCGTGTCCTCTGCACGATTTTTCTGTGCGTTGGACGCGGGGTTGGACGTTGTTGTTCCTGATCTGTATCTAACAGAAGCCGTAAAAAAGTTTGTCATCTTTGGCAGCGTTCCCAAATACTTATCAGCGTCTTTTCACTTATTTCTTTTATTTGAGCCGCTTGGGTAACTTCGAAACTTTACATTTTCGCGTTTAGACTCGTCTTGCTCTGTTTGTGTATTTCCCAGTCCTCCTGTTACTGCGTGTTGTTTATCTTTTGCGCCGCGCACCTTTACAGACTTTTTGCTTTCCTCCCGCTTCCTCCTTTTTTCAGCACCGCTTGGGTAGCTAGCTTCGCATCATTTTTACTCTGTCACTCACTTCTTTTTCTCCGTCAGTTTTTTGGCACAGCCTTGTCACTTTCGCAGATGCGCAGTAAGTGAGATAATGGAATAGTCCAATGTAGTGAGGCGGGGGGGCCCCCTCCTGCGACACTAATGATTTGATAACATTTTTCGCAAATGGTGTTTTAGAAATATTTTTTTTATTTTTTATTTTTTATTAAGCATTTAATAGGGCATTTTGGGGGCCCCAAGGTAGCTCGGGGCCCAAGGCAATTGCCGACCTTTGCCTAATGGTAAAGTCCGCCCCTGACTATATAACATGTATACATTTAGCAACATGCATTTGGCAGACACAGACTACATCCAAAAAATGACTTGCATAGTAGAATTCAAGGTATATGTTCCTTGGTGATTGAAGATATGACTTTGGTTTTGCAGTTTGAGCTACAACAATTCTTAAAAAATGCCAAAGTAAACCTGGAACATTTGAGACATTCCTATAGTATTTACAACATCTTAATCTCTCATAAAGCAGAGTTAACAAAAGTAATACAAAGTTAAACAAAATTACAGTATTTCCCACAGTAACGGAGCACAAACGTCTATTTTTTCTCTCTCTCTTTCTAGATTCAGTCTTGCTTGCAGTTACAGAATAGCAGCTTCTCTTAACACATTCTTGAGCTTGGGGAAAACCGACTGGAATTTTGATTGAGTTTTAATGTGTCCACATCCGAAAGATGCAGGAGACAGCCGCACTCTAGTCGTAGCATCTCTCATTCTCTCTAATGTTTCCGTCTATCTGTTTACTCTTGGGGTAAAGCTAAAATAATAGAGAGGCTTTTGTAAATAAACGAGTCGTGTTTTGCTTTTGATATTGGTTTCAGCTCAGATGGAAACTCCCCTCTGATGCAGTCAAGAGAGGATTCACATTTTCACTCTGCATGTTTTCAGGGGATGAGAATGACTAAAAGAGAAATTGTGAACCTCAGTGTTAAGCTAGTCAGTTCAAATTACTGATGACAGGTCAGGTCAACAAAGTATGACTGAATATGGCATGACAAAACATTGACTAAATTTGAAAGGACTACGGTGGCCGAGAGAGCTCAACGCGCTGCAACTGCAGAAAACACATGCAAATAGAAAAACACCCGCAAATTAAGAAAACATCTTCATCAGTTTTACAACACATGTGTGCTCCAAAAACTCACAACACAACCAAATACAGAAACGTGCTTAAAAAGAAACGCCAATTTAAAATAGATAAAAAGATATAGCTTACACCTGTCTCATATTTTATTCTTCAAATCAGTGCAGACGTTCAAAGTTCTCGCTTTGTTCTTTAAATAATTCCATACCAGCTAAAAATGGTTTTCTTTCTATGTTCCTGTTAAAATCAATCCTCTGCCACAACCGCTGAGCTTTTCAGAGTTGAGCTGAGCATAATGTAAACTTTTAATGTTTGCTGCTCATTAAACGAGTTTCTGCATGATAGTCTTAAGCATGTCGTTATTATTTCCTTCTCAAATTGGTTTTGGGACTAAAAATCTCTCCACCTGAAAGAACACCTGAAACCTTCAAATAAAGTCTTTGAAGAGCATATAATTGATTGTGTCTTGATGTAGTGCTTTTCTCTTTCGTAGACTAACTGATTCATTTATATATCAGTTTGTCTTTTAATAACTGGCAGTTTAATGATAGCAACGACTGTGTGGATCTTTTAAAGCGAAATTTCTAGGTTGTTACATAGGGTGCCGATACAGACCGTTCCTTCCGCAGACATCAGATCGATAAATCTTGATGTATTTCTTGATGTCTATCAATAGAGTTGCCCTCTCAGCAATATACTGATTCTATGTCTCCCATCCAGGGCCGTAGCTAGAGGATTCGGGGCCCCCTGAAAAATATTGATGTGGACCCCACCACCCTCCACTAATATCATATACTGTACAATAGATGAGCATGGAGGCCCACATATAACAGAAGATGGTAATGTTGTTGTAAAACCTTTATTTTAAAAGTTAAATGTTTATATAAACTAATAAAAACTAGCAAAAAGCAAGAAATTGTTCAATAATAATAAAACCAATTTTAAAAAAAGTTACAGCAAAATAAAGTTTTTTTCCCCCATCAGTCTGTTATAATTCATAAATCAAAAATTAAACATTTAGAAATTGACAAGAATGCAGTCAAATTTAAAAAATAAAATCATTTATTGTCTTATTTTTTATTAAAGATAATATGGAACTAATTAAATATTATTAAATAAATCTAATAAATGTATTCATCCAAGTGCAGTGTGTTGTATTCGTGTTTTCTTGATGTAATAAATACATCATCAGCCGGCAGGTCAGGTGCATAATGTGTCGTGATTCGTTTAACTCTATTTACAATAGTGTAAAAAGACAGGAATTTTGACCACATAATCATTCGGTCGATTGTGGTGCGCACCGATAATGAAAAGTGGCAGTACCCAGCAGGCTGTAGACGGTAGTTTTCTTATTCCCAGCGAAATAACAATACACTTTATCTTGATCGACTGGGATACAACAACTCTCCAGGCCTCCCTCTCCTTCTTTTCATGGCGTTTCTGGTACCCTGATTTATGTTTAGTTTTTTTACAAATTTTTTCAGTCAGTTAGGGCGTTTTTCCACTGTGTTCGTTTGCTGCGGTCCGAACCCGAGTGCGCTAGTTCCCGGCGACCCCCGCAGCGTTGGTCTGGTTTCACACTCAATTAGTTGTATCGAACCCAGGTGCGTTTGCAGTGATCTTACGTCATCGCAAACGCACACGGAAAACGCATGGAGAATACAACTCGACTGAGCATAGCTGTAATTTGTCAGTTTTTTTGGTGCTATTATGCACAACATAGTGAGAGACAACTACGTTTATGTTCATTACATGGTGTAATTCAGCACATATCCAGGGGACGCCGTGTTTCTGCTGCTCGCAGAAGATTTTTCACTGATGCGACAGTGATACGCATGCGCGGGATACTATACTTCCTGAACAAGCACGCACCCGAGTCCGTGTTGCTTGCACATTAACGCGAACCGCGCCACGGTTCGGGAGCAACCGAACTCAGACCACCTCCTCCAGGTAGTCTCAGGTTCGGTACTCTAGTGCGCACCCGGGTCCGATGACAGCGTTCACATTAGCGATTTTTCATGCGAACCGTGCCCCGGTCCGCACTAAACTGCCAGTGTGAAAGCGCCCTTAGTCTCCTGCTCTTCCACCAAGTTCATCGTTAACTTCAGGCCTCAACTCTGATTGGTTCTGTTCATGAGCTGGGGTGGGACTTACAATTTTATTGGGTCCATCTGATGTTTGTCACTGACTGAATAATTAAGAATAGAAGAATAGAATGAGGCATTTATATAGCGTTATATAGAATTAAAGGTGCTCTAAGCGATGTTGGGTGACGTCACTTCTTGTTGACGTTCGAAGTATTGTCAAACAAAATGGAGGCTAGCTCGACCCTCCCTCCTCCTCATCCCGGCCCCTCCCCCTCCCGTCCGTGCTTCCTGAAACAGTCATGAACGCGCATTTCTTAAATGTGCGTTTCGGCCATATCAAAATTCAAGAGAATATAATTCTAACGTTAGTCGTTGTCGTTGTCTAGGACATCTCTCCTCTAGCTAACTTCCCTCTTCATGCTTCTCTTTCCTCCACTCCCCACACCTCCCTTCATGTGCATGCACACTAACCCCCCAACCCCCAAATCATTCTTGTCGGTTATTGGCTGGAACACTGTTTGTTATGTTTCGTTGTGCAGGTTGGCCCAGTTTGTTTTTGTTGCCGTTTGTGGAGCCCGGGCTGTCTACAGAGACCGCGTTTTTTTACAGTGTGTTCAGGGGACAGGCAGCTAGCGGATAGTGAGGAGATGTTTGCTGTATGTGACAAAAAATGTTTCATTCTAAAAAACGCATGACATTGCTTAGAGCACCTTTAATAAATACTTTAGATCAGACTAAACCATTTTTAGGGAGGTGAGAAGCAGATATTTAGATTTTTTTTTTTAACCAAATTGCATGTTTTTGTGGTTTTCATTTAAATCTCAGGCATACAACTAATATAAATATTAGAATTATTCATACAACAGGGGTCTATAGTATAACTGCTGGATTTTGTGGGGCCCCTATAATTGTCACCACCTTTCACCCCACTAGTGACGGCCCTGCTCCCATCTACCTTGAGTCACATAAAGGTTGGGATAAATCAATACTGCCTTGCTGTCAATAACACTGGTGTAAGTTTTCTATATTTGTTGAGAGCAGCTGAAAGCGTATACAAGGTGAAAGCTGCACTGTTGTGTCAGCCATCAACTGTGAAAGTGTGAAACTTTATAATTAGATTCATGCCTCGTTTTAACCTCGCACATGAACTGTTTCCTTTAATGAATTGTTACAATAACTGTTGCACCTTTAGGCAATTTTGCACTGCAGCAAAAAAAAAGAAAAAGAAAAGAAAAAAGAAGCAGGGTAGCCTTATAGTAAAAACTTATACCAAAATGTATTTAAAATACATTTATTTCATACTAAATATACTACAAATCCATTTACATATTTACTGACATATCGCTTGAGACTTACTAATATATATATTATAATTCAATTTTATTTGGAGTACTTCTTTATTGCACAAGATAATATATTATATTATCAGCATAAAATTTTCAGTGAAAAGTTGATTTGAAAAAATGACAATAATTTTATGTTTTCTTTTAATTTCTTTCTAATTTACTTATTTGATTAGCAGCCTAGATATAGTGCAAGCACAGAATATAAAATATGATACATTTTACATCCCCTGGTCTAAAATAAGCTCTGAAAACACTGGAACAACTTTAAAGAACTGTTGAATCTTACAGGACTAATTATTTAAAATATATATGTGTGTGTCCACAGTTAGCTGTATGTGTATGTGTGTGTGTGTGTGTGTGTGTGTGTGTGTGTGTTCACAACTCACTGCTCCTAATATGTGTGCACTAACTTGGATGGGTTAAATGCAGAGTACAAATTCCGAGTATGGGCTGCCATGCTTGGCCTTCACGTCACCTCACTATTGTTTTTTTAGAATCTAAAACGTTTTATTTCTAGGTTTAAAATTACATTTTCATTCCCTGATTTTTTTTTACTTTTGGACCCTACTGTATATGTGAAATCTGCATACATCATAAATTGGTGGGTGGTATCGTCACATTGTGTTTCTTGATCTTATTGTCTCTTCGGGATGTTCCTGCGTGTGACTTCATGTCTTTATATGCTTAACAAGATCTGTGACCCAACTCCCCTCACAGCAAATTGGGTGTTAAAAGAGTTGAAACAAGCCATAACACGCAAGCCTTGTTATTTTAGACTGTGACCCTTATCTCTCTAGCACCCAGTGTCACTGTTCAGCATGGAACTAAACACATTTTTATATTACCCTTCATTTTTGATAGCATCTTTCATACGTGTTATTTCAGGTATGGAACTTTTTTTGCTCAAACTTAACATATTTAAATAATAATGTAAGGGTGGATTTCCTGCAGCGGTTCAGTCTGCAAGACTGCTGAATGACTAAAGAAAAGTTGTCAGCAAGATGGTAGAAAACGTACTCGGTTACTAACGTAACCTCGGTTCTCTCTAGAAGAGGGAACGAGTACTTGCGTAAGAAATCTTACGCTAGGGGAAAACCTCTTTTCCTCGAGATATTGAAGCCAAAAATTATCCTTAATTTTGCAATAATGTAAAACGCATTGCAGCAGCATGCAGACATGGGCGAGACAGCTCGCGCGCCCATTGGCTGCTCTGCGGCAACTGCACCAGCCTATCGATAGAGGCTCCTCATGACGTCAGAACCAATGAGGGCGCTTCGCGCCCATTACGTCATGTCCCGCCGAAATCGGGTGGGGCCAGGGCTATAAATACGGCCCAGAGAGGCTGGTTTGGTCAGTTTTTCATCGCTGAAGCGAATCAGAACATGACGCATGCACGGCAAGATACGCAAGTACTCGTTCCCTCTTCTAGAGAGAACCGAGGTTACGTTAGTTACCGAGTACGTTCTCTTACGAGAGGTCTCTCGTACTTGCGTAAGAAATCTTACGCTAGGGGAACACAATGTAAAACACCATGCGTGCTTGAGACATAACACTAAAGTCCCAAGGGCAGGTGCCCGGGGCTCATATAGTGCCTAATCACAAGGGACTCACAGAGAATCCGGGAAGAGGGGCTAGAATAGCATCATTCCTGTAATATAAAGCTCTGATAAGAGCATATTATATCAAGTGTTCCACACAGCCAGGGCGAACTCGGCCTGGACTGATAAATAAGGGGGACTTACGCACTGCCCACAGAAGTATACAGGCGATCAGTGATCGACGCTCTAGCAGTTTCAGCATCCCGAGCCGATAGCATCGGGCGGGCAGTACTGAAAAATTAAACCGAGAGCAACTTAGCTTGTAAAGCGGGAACCTCGAGGTTATAAAACCTTATAAATGTAGACGGGGAGGCCCAGCCTGCCGCCATACAGATATCTTGCAAGGCAATCCCACTGGACCAAGCCCACGACGAGGCCATGCCTCTTGTGGAGTGCGCTTTGACACCTATCGGGCATTGCAGGCCCCTGGATGTGTAAGCTAGCGCAATAGCCTCCACTATCCATCTGGATAGACTCTGTTTTGACGCAGCTAGTCCCTTAGAACGTCCGCTGAACAAAACAAAGAGCTTCTCCGTCTGTCTGAAAACAGATGAGCGAGACACATATGCCCTTAACGCCCTGACCGGGCAAAGGAAGCCTGCGTCCCCTTCCTCTTCAGATACCGGCAGGGCCGACAGGGAGATAACCTGTGCCCTAAACGGTGTATTGAGGGATTTAGGAACGTATCCGTGCTTTGGTTTGAGTATGACTCTCGAGTCATTAGGCCCAAACTCCATACACGTCGCGCTCACTGAGAGCGCTTGCAGATCCCCTATGCACTTCACTGAAGCGAGAGCCAGAAGAAACACTGTTTTGAAAGACAAGAGTTTCAGGTCTATTGACTGTATTGGCTCGAATGGGGCACCTTTCATGGCTTCCAGAACCGTGGAAAGGTCCCAATCGGGAACTGAGGGAGGTCTGGGAGGGTTCAGCCTCTTAGCTCCTCTAAGGAAACGAATGACCAGATCGTTCCTTCCTAGTGACTGGCCGAGCGGTGGTTCAGCGAACGCTGCTATGGCCGCCACATAAACTTTGAGCGTGGATGGGGTTCTGCCCTTATCCAGAAGCTCTTGTAAGAAGGAGAGGATCTCCGTCACCCCACAGCATGAGGGCGGAGTACCACTCGCTGCACACCAGCTAGTGAACACAGACCATTTTGAGGCATAGAGCCGCCTCGTAGATGGAGCTCTAGCCTGTGTGATCGTGTTTAACACTCCCGCTGGGAGGTTAACGGGTACCCGTTGATGGCCCACACGTGTAGGGACCAACGCTCCGGGTACGGATGCAAGATCGAAACGTTCGCCTGCGCGAGGAGATCCCTCCTCACCGGTATCGGCCACGGGGTGGTACTCGTCAGCTGCATCAGGACTGGAAACCAGGCTTGGTTTGTCCAGAATGGGGCGACGAGCAGCACTGGGCATCCGCTCTCCCTGATTCGCTCTAACACCTGGGGTAGGAGCGTGACAGGGGGAAACGCATAGAGCGGGCAGCGGGGCCAGACGTGAGCCAGCGCGTCCCTGCTCTTGGAGAATTTTTTTTGACAATGAGCTTTCTCCTGAGACGCAAATAGGTCTATTTTCGCTCTGCCAAACGTATTCCACAGCAGTTCGACTGTCTGTGGGTGCAAAGACCATTCTCCTGCTGGAAGATTGTTTCTGGACAGTCTGTCTGGCCCCACATTCAGAAGGCCGGGCACATGCGCTGCCCTGAGCGAGCGCAGATTGTGCTGAGCCCAGATCAGGAGGCGTTCCGTCAGCCTGTGAAGGATTCTGGATCTGATACCCCCTTGGTGATTTATATAAGCCACCACTGACATGTTGTCCGAACGGACCAAGACGTGGTGTCTTTTTATGTGGGGACAAAAACGCCTCAGCGCGTTGTCGACTGCCATCATTTCCAGGCAGTTTATATGCAGAAGCTTCTCCCGTTCCGACCACTGGTGACGTAGACACCACCTTCACACTCGAGGAAGTCCCCAGGCTTACACCTAACCGGTACCAGTCGGTCACTGTCCAAGGTTTCAGAGCTGCAACGCATTTCTGATCGACCTTGAGGAGCGCGAGACCGGAGGTCCAAGCTCTGCGTGGCGCGCGCGCTTTCAACCAGTACTGCAGCGGGCGCATGCGAAGCAGACCCAGCTGAAGCACTGAGGATGCTGAAGCCATGAGACCCATCTCAAAAATCGCCTGTGACGTGACGCTATTTGTATTTGAAAATAAGCGTCTTTCAGATCTATCGACATGAACCAGTCCCCTTGGCAAATTTGCGAGAGGATTTTCTTGGTCGTGAGCATTCTGAACCGTCGTTTCAGAAGTGCTTTGTTCAGCCGTATTAGATCTAGAATGGGTCTGAGACCCCCGTCTTTCTTGGGTACCAGAAAATATCTGCTGTACATGCCCCCTTCGCTCTGAGCTTGTGATAAGGGTTCTATAGCCCCTTTGCTCAGTAGCTTCGCTATTTCGGCTCGAAGTAGGTGTGCTACTTCCTTTTTCACCGTAGTTTCGATTCGCGCCGCTTTGCGTTGCGGGCGTCGATCGAACTGTAGCGAATAGCCTCTTTCTATAATGTTCAGCACCCACTCTGATACCCCGGGGAGCTCTGCCCACGCTTTCGCGTGAGTGGCTAGGGGTAGAATGATATCTGGGCTCTGGCCGCGATCTAGTGGCGAGCGGAGAGCAACAGTGTGCTGTAACATGAGCGCCGCGTTTGCAGCGTGCGAGACTGGGGGCGCGCTAATCACAGCGAGCGGTCTGCCCGTGCTCAGTTCTCCTGCAGCCGTGTGCTGAGGGAGAGCGAGCGTGGTGAGCCCCGTGGGGTTTAATATGTCTGTGAGCGAATGAGGGCGCGGGACAACGGGCCCATGCATAACGCTGAGAACACCGTCTGTTTGTGCAGACTGTATGTGCGTTGGTTTCGTTTTTACAGAAACCGTGAGACATGTGGCGTGTAGTGTTTGCGGGCACTGGGGCGTGGGCACAATCACTACATTTGGTGCACAACCGACATGAGTCGGTTTTATTTGTGCGGGCCGTGTGTGGCGGGCCGTGTCTGTGTGTAGGAATGGGCACTGGGCAGTGGGCATGTTTACTACACTCATAGTCTCGCATAGCCAGACCTTCAGACTGACGGCAGAAGGTCTGGACTCTATCGCAGCATTTCTTGGCCAAGGACCGCCCAAGAGGACGTTTGACTGACATGTAACACAACCAATCACAGTTTGTTTTGTACCGCGTCATATTTAAGGGTGTGACAATATAATGTTGATGTCCCTACAATAACAGACCGGCGTGCATCTAATAAATTATTCATTCAAGAACCTTGTGCAAGTTTACTGCATCAATGGAGCCGCGAACTTCACATACTTTTGAAAATACAGCGTTTAGTTGATCGTGGTAAGCGCTCATTGTCTCAGTTGTAAAAACAACGGCTTTCTTCTTCCACGAGGGGTTTTGGCGTCATGACATTTGTTTCCCGGCGGACCGAAAATAAACGCGACACTCGCGCCCCCCGGAAATCCGATAAAATTCAACCAATCAGATGACGACTTCGACATTCCTGAAGTGTTTCCAGTTAAGCGTACCATATGCATCAGACGTTTAGCCAACGTTCCGTGGGCGTGACGTCTGAGGCTGAGACTACTACACTCATAACACCATCGACCGTGGCCGGAATACCAGAAAATACACTCTTTTTGGGATTTATCTGGGTCGCCGTAAAAACGGCGTTTGTGTGCAGGAAAGCGGGCTGTACTGCCGACTTGTTTACTGCGAAATACGCTGGAACAGTCGCAATTACTGGAACTGAACGAGCGAAAATTTTTGGTGGAAGTCCGGCCGCAGCGGGACTTGAACACCGTCGCTTCCGTAGGCTGGCTAGGAAGACTTAGAGGCCTCGGGCTTTACCTCAATCCTCGGCCGTGGCCCACGCGGCGGGGGGCGGCGGCCGGCGGAGCGAGAGCGCGGTCTCTGATCCTTGGTCTGTCGGCGCTGTGGGGCGGCGGCAGCTGAGGGTTGCGGCTGAGAGCTGCGAGCAGACGGCTGTTTTGAGCGACCTGCTGCGGAGCTTGAGCGCTTGGGCAGGAAATGTTTCATGGCCTGCGATGTCTTTTGAACCTCGGCGAATCTGTCTGCGAAATCCTTGACAGAAGATCCGAAGAGGCCAGCGGGGGAGACGGGGGCGTCGAGAAACGCAGAGCGCTCTGAATCCGACATCTCCGAGAGCGTTAACCAGAGGTGTCTCTCAGCAACGGTGAGAGACGCCATGTTCCGCCCCATGGCCTGCGCGGCGGATTTAGTGCCGGCTACCGCTTCCTCGACGGGAGGAAGAGAGTGGTACCCTTTGTCCTTAGCACCGTCGACTACGGAGAATGCTGCGGACATGGGAGCACGCACTCTGGCTGAAAAGGGGGTGCTCCAAGACTTAGCTACCTCTTCGTGAAGCTCAGGAAGGAAGGGAGCTGGTCTTGAAGGATGTGAAGCACGTTCCCTTTGTAGAAAACAGCCGTCCAGGCGGTTGAGTGCAGGCTGCTGGGGCGTCGACCACTCAAGGCCGAGGCTCTCGACGGCCTGCTCGAGCAGACGCATCAGCTCCGCCTCGATGCTAGCTCTTTTCCCAGAGGGCCGGTGAGAAGATGGTGCGAGATCCGCGGAGCTCAACCAGTCCTCACTGCCCGACGCTAGGATAGAGCAACTGTCGTCCTCCACTCGTACGGCTTCCTCATAGTCCTCAATGGCGGCCGCGGCGGCAGACAGCGGCCGCTGACCGGCGGTGAGAGACTCGGGTGAAGCAGGCGGCGAAGCTAGCGGGCGCACCGGCGAGCTTTCGCGGGATGGAGGAGGTTCAGGAACCCGCTGAGCGCGGCGCTTTTTACGGCGCGGCAGCTCGGCGGGCGAAGGCGCGGGCGCAGCTTCGAGGAAGAATGCTCGGCGAGTCCGCAGAGTCACCATAGGCATTAATTCGCAGTGAGGGCAGCCGCCCTCGGCGAGCGCGATAGCTGCGTGATCCTCACCCAGGCAGGAAACACAGATGACGTGGTGGTCCCCGTCGCTGAGTGGAGCTCGGCAAGAGCCGCAGGAAGAACGAGGCATCTTGAAAAAGATGCTTCGTGCTCTTTTAGAAGGAGAGAATGTGCGTGTCACAGCGGCGAACACACACACAGCAATAAAAGGATATAGTACGCCGGAAAGCGTCAGCAGAAACGGCGACTGAAGGCGGCGAGATGTCGACCAGCTGCTTCAGATGCACTCATCCCGCTGGGTGCTTGGCTCAGACGGCGTGGCTTCCTCTCGGGATCCAGCGATGCGAAGTCCGCTGAAGAGATAAAAAACTGACCAAACCAGCCTCTCTGGGCCGTATTTATAGCCCTGGCCCCACCCGATTTCGGCGGGACATGACGTAATGGGCGCGAAGCGCCCTCATTGGTTCTGACGTCATGAGGAGCCTCTATCGATAGGCTGGTGCAGTTGCCGCAGAGCAGCCAATGGGCGCGCGAGCTGTCTCGCCCATGTCTGCATGCTGCTGCAATGCGTTTTACATTATTGCAAAATTAAGGATAATTTTTGGCTTCAATATCTCGAGGAAAAGAGGTTTTCCCCTAGCGTAAGATTTCTTACGCAAGAACGAGAGACCTCTCGTAAGAGAACTGTACATTTCTTGTCTATTCCACCCACTGCCACTTATACCAACGACGGAAATAAGCGCAGTTACAATAGCTTAAAGGGATAGTTTACTTTGAAATTAAATTTTGGTATGTTTTAGCTTACCTCAAGGGCATCCAAGATGTAGGTGTCTTTTTTTCCGCAGTAGTTTCAATTTTGATATTTTTAGGTCAAACCGTTCTTGTCTGTCAGTCATATAATGCAGGTCGATGGTCACTGTCTCAAAGAGCATGCACAGAGTCCAAATTAAAACAATTCCCCGTCGTCCAAATTAAACAATTCCCCATCGTAAGTACACATTGATGGCCTAAGACACGAAACGAGCGGTTTGTGTGAGAAAACGAACAGTATTTATATCGTTTTTACCTCTTGTACACAGCCACGTCCGAGTGATCTGAGAGCGCGGGCGGGTATTGATATATACAATAGAAGTCGCCTTGGCGATAGAGAGTGACTATATAGAGAGTGACAATATTTTATTGCAATAGGTAGCACTTCAAAGTCAATACCAAATCAAAACTATTTAGCACATTAGTTGTAATTGAAAAGGTTTAATGACAAAATATGGTTATCGTTACACTTAAAATAGTTACAAAAAAGATGTATGAGATGATGATAATTTATACCATTAATCTTACCCAGCATGTAAAATGTTACCAGAGAGAGAGAGAGAGAGAGAGAGAGAGAGAGAGAAAGAAAAGAGGAGGTAAAGGAAGAGACCCCCAAGAAAGGGACCCAGAGAGCCAGAGCATAAAAAGAGACAGAGCAAGAGTTACAATCTTCTTATATCCTTTCCTGACCATGTGACTTTAACCCAAATGTGAGACGTTCAAACTGACCAATCAGATCATTCCAATTTCCCCCATTGTACTAAAGGTGTGACAATTCATAGACCCCCTAAGTACAAATATCTTGGCCAACAGGCCTTGATCACTATCAGACCCAGCATGTAACCCCTCTGTGCCTTTGGAAACTCCAAATGGTCCTTGTGGTAGAAAAAGGGGGTGGAAAACAGTAAAGCAAATGGCTTTGTTCATTTCAAATATCTTGGATTATTTTCAATCCTACAATAAAAATTTAAATTATGAGTCAATACATCATAATCCTAACCCTAATTTATGGCACATACGACATCATTGTCAAAATGATCCCCATTCACACGGATCCGCGAAAACGACTAAAAACCCTGTATTATGCTGCCAGGCCATTAAATGACGATGAAACACTATAGACTGAACATGTAGCCTAATGGCGCTTTTCCATTAACAGTACCAGCTCAACTCGACTCGACTCGACTCGCCTCGTCTCGGCTCGGCTCGCTTTTCGCTCCGTTTTCCATTGCAGATAGTACCTCCACAATAGTACCTGGTCGTCATAGCGACGCCGCAGGAAACTGCCGTGACTTAATCTTTTACGCGAGATACAGCCGCTACCCACACACACAGGACAATGGAGGAAATCGAGTGTATGCTGTTTTTTATTTATTTTTTGCTGTTTTTTATTCAGGATACTCCGTCTGGCGTGTGCAATGATGACGCAGTGAATAGTGACAATTCTCTCTGACCAATCAGCAGTCTGCCTTGTTTTCACGTCACATTTTAGTATCGCCTCAGCTCGCTTAGAACCTCGCCGGAGGTGGTACGAAAAAAAGTACCTGGAAGCAGGTACAGTTACAACTTTTACACAGTGGAAAACCAAACAGAGCCGAGTCGAGGCGAGCCGAGGCGAGCTGGTACTGTGTAGTGGAAAAGCGCCATAATAAGCATGTGCATGACATCACTGACGTCTTCAGAGATTCAGGTTTTTGTTGTTTACATGGAGACCGTTTTCAAAAACGCTGCATTTTCAGGCACCCAAAACGCCGTTGTCGTGTAAACGAATGGCCAAAATGCATAAAAGGTTTTACTTTTTTAATTGAAAACGGTGTCGTGTAAGGCATTTTATTGAAGCGATAAATCATTATGTAGCTCTTTAACAAAGTTCATTGTATAAAATAATCTATTATGAAGGGTCATATTCATCCGCACAGTCACTCCAACCAAAACAATGTTCTTCCACAAATTGCATTCAGTTTATTTTTTGTTTAAAGGGCCAAAAGTTACATAGTGTACCTTTAACTGTCAAGAGTGCAATGCCACTAGTAACTAGTCATCTCTGTTTTCTCAAATTAGAATGTACAGACCAGAATATCACAGAGGCATTTTAACTTGGACTAGTAAGCTCACAGTTTTGCTTTGGCAAGCACCACTCACATTTTATTTTAAAAAGTTTGAACTACATGAAAGTGCCCCACATTGGATGGCCTTCTCCACTTTGTATTGCTCACGTTGCATTTTTGAACAGTCTGGTTATGTGTGGCTTTGATTGGCAGTTTGGAGTATGAAGGGCTCTTGACAGAACTCCCATCCGCCTCTTCCATCCAAAATCCATCAGAAAGCAGTTCACTTTAAGAGGCCTGAAGGAGAGAGGAAATCTAATTAAAAACTCCAGGGGCATCAGAAGAAGGTTCTGTGGTAACAAAAAGGTAGTTTAATTCAGTCCAGTTAATTGAATCTACAAGCCGTCCGCCACTTTTTGCTGCTCAGGCGTTCTGCGATGTTGACTCTAAAGGACCCTTCTTTCTCCACTCGTTCCTTTCCATTCCAATGCTTCTCGAGGATGAAATCAATTTCGTTCAGGGGCCACTTTTGAGTGCCCTTCAGTAACATACACAGATCAGTTTAGTAAAGGGTCACTACTGACATTTTTAGTGTAGGCCTATGTAATGCCATGTTTGGTTAGGGATGACATGAACAATAAAAATTAAAAGGTGTTATTAAAGTTACACTATGTAAATTTGGTAATTCCCCAGAGGTTCCAGATTTAGCGAAAAAAAAAAAACAACAACAAAAAACATCACGTCTAAAATATAAACACTTATAACAGGCTTACCATAGTAAATCAGGATACGACAAAAACACAATTTGTAAGAAGGATTGACGTATTGACTCATTTTTTAAAGTTTAATTTTGAACAAAAAAAGTTACATAGTGTACATTCAATCACCTTCACTTATGTGCCAAGCTGTGATGGATTCTGACTCGGTGATGCAAAAAGCTCAAAGCGGTACTTTGACTTACTGTCTATCTGGGCACATATTGACAGACACCTTATGTTTGAGAACAAACAGAAAACACCACTTTCACACTAACAAACCAAACTGCAATATCACTTGCTAACTGTTGTACCAAAAACTCTACACTCTTAAAAAAGAACGTTCATTGGCATTGATATTTCCATTAAAACCTTTAACATCCATGGAACCTTTCCATTGCACAAAAGGTTATTTTTGGAGGAAAAAGGTTATTTAAAATGTTCTTCATGCTAAGAATTTTTATTTTATTTTATAAACTGATCACTGAAAGTTTCTTTGCAGAACCTAAAACATTAATTCTATAGCATCGCTGCAAACCCCCCCTTTTAGAACCTTTATTTTTAAGAGTTTAGCATGAAAGCGCCATTACACACTTTTGAGATTACTTAAATCAAAATTTACCCTGTTTAGCCTACTTTCTTAATGCAAATTCATAGTTTCATTGTGAACAATTCCTCTGTGCACATTATTCTGAATACAAATAATGTTTTGAATAGCAATCAAAATTATGTTAAAATAATGCTAATGAACAGTCAAATAATTGTATAACCATTGTTTGTTTTTTTAAAACCAAACTTTCATTCTGGTCTGGCTCGTACGTAACACCCACTTTTCAAAATCCAGTTAATTCTCAATGGATAAAATTCAGTCCCAATCTACATTTTCTTTCTTGTCAAATATCCTGTTTCTCTATGAAATGCATCTCATTACAGACTTATTTTAACTGGAAGCAAACATCAATTTGCAATGACTTGAAAGCTTTTAGTATCTTGATTTCAATATACCCTTGCTCTTACAAACAGCAGATATACAACCTGAGCTCTTTTCCTGTCATGAAAGTGGATTCCATATAGTGCTCTCAAAGTCAAACCTTGAATATCATCCATCTGCACCACATTCTCTATTGAATACACCCCCATGCACATACATTTCATCCTGTGCCACAGCTCTTACCGCAGGAAGGCAGCGTACTTTACTCTTTTAGTCATCTGTCCATCTTCTCGGGAAAGGGCCGTGCATTGCATTACCTCAGTGGCTCATCGATTCGCTTTCACTCGTAAAGTGCTATTGACTGAAGTATGCATGCTCCGTAGTGCAACTCTTGCAATTGTGCACCAGCATTGCACAAAACCCAGCCTAGCCTTTGATCCTTCTCACCCCCATACCAATTTTTACCTCTCATGCAATTATAAATAACCACAGAAGGTTTATCCTCAAAACTCGCTTTAGGCACTGTTTTCAGAGGCAGGAGTAGAGTACTCTGTGACAGTGGTTTTCAACTGGTTCGGCTTCAGGACGCAGATTTGTTTATTGGACAAAAGTGAACAGAATTGTCCTTAAAACATTGAAATGACTCTTTCTTCAGGGTACATCACCAGTAGGTGGCAATGAGTTTATGAGTGATTTGCTGCATCTGAAATTGCATTCTTCTCTACATAGTAGGCGAAAATCAGTATTTGACAAGTATGTCTGAATTCACAGTATAAAAAGTACCCGGATGACCTACTTCTTCCAGTGAGATTCTGAAGTGTGCATATTATGGACACTTTACTATCCCATGAGGCCACAGGAAAAGATTTGTGATTTGCAGTGAAGCGACGCAACTGACACAGGTAGGTCTCATGTTAATGAAAACATGTCAAATGTAGCACGTCCAGATTACATTCATACTAGACATATTCATACTATATAGAACATACTTTTTTAGAGGTCGCAAAGTGAAAGTAAGTACTTAAAATAAATACCAACTCAAGTGAATATGTGCTTTCGGACTCAGCCAATGTCTTTATGAATCATTCAATCATTATTTCAATCAGTTCATTCGAATATGCTAAATCATTCAGGACTGAAACATGCCTGTTTTTGTGAGTTGGTCATTGAATCGTTCATTTAACCAATTTGTTCAAACACACTGATTCATCCAAGTAATGTCTTAGGCCTCGTTTACGCTGTCAGTGAAATGTGACCCAATTCCGATTTTTTGCTCATATGTGACACAGATCCGATGTGTTCTATGACAGTGTAAACAGGAAAAAAACGCATGCATTTGGATATTTCGAGATAGGTTTCATGTGCCAAAGCGACTGTCATGTAAACAGGCAGACCGGATTTTCTGAGGCATTAGGCAACGTCTCCGCGGTTTAATGACAAGAGAAACCCCGACATGCATCTGCAATGGGACGGATGGCCCGACGAAATGTTGTGTCGTCGTAGGAGAGGAATGTGAAAAAAAGTTGACACAACATACTGTCGTACACAACAAAATTTCGGAACCACTGCTCCTCGTTAAAGCCAATATTTAAAGCCAATATGCTCCCACCAGTCCTGGGATCTCTCTCACACACAATAACTGAAATATATGTGCAATGATTGTACTTTTCGTCCTCCTTCGCCTCATAATCATGGTGATGTTTGGCGAACTTCGCATATATCGCAGAGCTAGCATCAAGCATATTTTGCGTCCGCCCATACTGTGCAAGATAATTGAACCCTTTAAGCATGCGCGATGTTTCAGATAGTATGGCAAGTGTAAACACATGAATCGGATATGGGTCACAGTTGAAAGAACGTGTAAACGGATGGTCCAAAAAATCGGATAAAGGTAACAAATCAGAATTGGGCATCAAGACCTGCAGTGTAAACGAGGCCTTAATGAGTGTATCATTCATTCAACCAATTCGTTCAAACACTTAACTCAGGAACTAAATCCTGTGAATCATAAATACTCTATGATTTTTCAGTTTTTAGAATGGATTTGCTCTAACCTATTTCCATTGCCGGAGCGAACAAAAGAAAAGTATCTGGAAATAAGTCTTATAAGTCTTAACTTCTTGTAAGGACAAGCAGTATCAAACTTGTTATGACTGTCTGTGTTCATTTGCAACAACAACAACAACAACAACTCTCTTGCTTGTGTTTTTGTTTGCATTTACATTTATATTTAATCATTTAGCTGACACTTTTATCCAAAGCGCCTAACAAATGAGAGCAATAGAAGCAATTAAACTACTGTAACAACGTGACAACAATATGCAAGTGATGTGACTCTAGTCTAACGTAGTATGTCATTAAAAAAAAAATATATATATATATATACAATAGAAGAGAAAAGACAAGAACCAGGGTTGTACATTACACTATATGTTTGTAGTGTTTGTTTGTTTGCTTAAATGAACTGCAAAATTGACAGTTTGTCAAATAATCTTTTGGATTTCAATGATTTATTAAGCGTTTGAACGATGACTTTAGGACCTTTTAAAAAGCGCAATCTGTTGACATTAATGTGTGTCACTTATATTGTCTTTGAGAGATGTTTTCTTAAAGATAAAATACATTTAAACCAAATGTAAAACAGCGACAGTAGGTAGGTCTATTTATGTTTTGCTGACATACAGTATAATCTGATACTGAACCAGTTAGAAACAGTTTGAGCAATGTTGTTACGATACCGTAATAACATCTGCAGACAAATGTGATTTTGTGTGCTAATGTTGCTCGAAAAGGTTATTGGAAAAAATGCACATTTAGAAAGTGTTTAAAAAAACTGTTTAGAAAGATTCCCTTCCAATCTTTTGTTTTGACTTCTTATGGAGGTGGCACTAGGGTCAGACCCCTCAAATCTTCCCGTAATCCTGATTTCATTCTCTTGGTTGTCAATAATTTACCAATGGGGTCAGCAAAAACCATATACAGTATCCTTGTGGCGAGTGGGGCGTATATTCTTTTACTTCGTGTAGTTTTCTTGGTGTTTTTTTGAGGATGACACAAAGCCTATCTATAATGGCATGTCTGATTTGACTAGTTTTACCAATTAGCCATGGCGTTTGATTAGACTCACAGGCTTTGATATCAACAAAAGAAATTGGGAATCTTTTTTCTCCCTTTGTTAAAAGATTATACGCTGTTTTGTTTTGCAGTCCTTTCTATTTTGCAACCCTCCAGTTCAGAACCACTGGTTTAGATCATAGCCTTCCAGCTGAGAAATCAGACCGCTTGGAGCCACAGCAGAGAGATTTTAATTAAGAGACCTAATTCAGTCTGGGTGAGGTGCCAGGAAAAGGCAATGCCACATGGGCTGGCACAGTCCGCAAGAGCTTGACTCACTGCATGTGTATGTTTGAGAAAGAAAGAATGTGTGAACAGAGAGTTTCAGGGTTTTAGTGTTGCTTGGCAGCCATATTGGATGCTGTGAGACTGCTATGTTACATCTCAGATAGAGGTGCTTCTCTGAATGGCCTAATCAATAGTCAATTTTCTGGAAAAGAAAAGTTGCTGCCTTACATTTTTAAGTACAATCAACTTTATTTAGGATATTTAAGTAATTTCAACTATCACATTAACCTGACTTAAAAAAAAAAAAAAATTGTTGAATCTTGTATAACTTTAAAGTTGAAATTTGCTTAACTTATTTTGAGTGAAACCAATCTAAAAACACATGTTTTCATAACTTATTGATCATATAATTTTTTTACAGTGCCTTGGCATTAAAAAGAAACGCATGCAGTGACAAGTAACCACCTTCTCTGCTGGTTTGACAAGCAGTACATTATGTTTGATCTTTTTGTTCCCTCCTATTTGTGTTTTTTGCATAAAAATAAGTTTAATGTGTGACTGTAAGCCACTGACATATTTTACAGACACTAAATGTAAGCAAAGGATCTGATCCAGACATATTTACAGTGTGGTTCAAAGTGCTTCTTCTGTTTTGCTAAATATTTAAAAATGGAATTATATACACAACCTGTAAAAAGTTTGGAATCATTATGTTTTTAAAATGTTTAAGATTAAGAGACCTAATTCAGACCTGAAAAAGATAAGCCAGAATACAATTTGGCATTATGTTTCCATAAATAATAGTCAGCAAACCTGCTTTCAACACTGATAATAAAAAAATAAAAATTCTTGAGCACCAAATCAGCATATTCAGATGATTTGCAAGATCATGTGACACTGAAGACTGGAGTAATGATGCTGAAAACTCAGCTTTGCCATCACAGGAATACATTACATTTTAAAATATATTACAATAAAACACTTATTTTAAATTGTAATAATAATTCACAATTATCAAATAAATTTAGCCTTGATGAGCATAAGAGACTTCTTTCAAAAACATTAAAAAAAAAATCTTACAAATCAAACTGTTTCATGTGAGACGGAAGCTATTGTGCACCCACAAGATGTAACTTCACTTTTTCTGAATATTTGCACGGGAAATCTATTGGACTGTAGATTTGTAATTAAGCTCTTATCCCCATTGTTGAATCACAGAACCGAGCTTCAGTTATTTTGCCAAGATTTATCTCATTTATTATTAATTGTCAAGACATGGAGAGAGAAAAAAAATTACTGGAGAGATCATGTCTTCATGCCCAGCTTTCTCTGACTCTGTACACAAACTTTGCCCGTTTATATGCTGACCAAGGGAACTTACATTATCCCTACAAGGTAGGAAAACATGTTGTTCATGTTTAAAATCGATGTACATCATGCTAACACAGTCCTCCTTCCTGTCTAAATATGTTCACCATGGTCCATTTCTGTATAAAGACCATAAATGATATATAATCGTATCTTAGTAAGATGTGTCAACATTTGAACCGCTTTAATTATATATATTTTTTATTTTATTTTTTTTTTACTTTACATTTGCGTCATTAGATATTTGAATGTTGAAACCCAATGCTTATGTATAAAAGTGTAATTATGTTTAAAATTACGCTAAAGGGGTACCCTCTGTGTCAAAAAGTGATGCTTAGGTGTCCTCAGCAAGCCTCAATATGTGTCAAGTTGGTGAGAATGTGTTGGAACTGTTGGTTTTTAAGAATTCACAAAGAATAGTGACTAATTCAAGCCATGTTTTATCTTCAATGTATCAACTATTACCATCAGGAAAGTGTTAAAGGGTTCCATTATGTAAAAGCAACCATTGCAAAAAATAATTTGTACCAGTATCAAGTCATATTTTAAATAGTAAGATGTACTGTAGTAATTGGCATGGCATTCTTTTAAATGTGTAGCCTAATTTTAAATGATGTTGAGTGTTGTATTGCATTACTGCAGCTTCAGAGACCAATTTCCTTGGAAAAGGTCAATAAATTCGAACTTATTAATTATAATAGTCACATAATTAATATCACTAATTTGCTTGTATTATTAAAATTGATATTCAAATTTTCATTTAAACTTCTGAACTTTTCTATTTATTCTCCAAATTTAAATTTGAACCATAAAAAACAAATTTTTCCCCAATATGTTCTGTTTTGTAGCGCACTGTAGATATGCTGAAGCTTTGACAGATGCTGTGCTATCTCTGATGCTCTCTCTATAGCGTACAACACTTCCTAGGGCCTCTTTAGACTAGTAATCTTAAGGCTGTCCATCTCTGACTCACAGCCACTCACACACTGATACAGCAGTGAGGCAGAGATTACGAGGCCTTTAAGATGAAAACATCTCTTTGGGTTTGTATGGGAGTGCTTTGGTTATCGGGAAGTATTCCAAAGGGCTTTCACATAAAAAAATAAAAAATACAAAAAACACTCCTGGGTTCCTTCGCTCTCTCGCTGTGTCCTTCAAGGGTCTGTTGTTCATTTCTGTGTGATAATGTTAACAAGTCTCTAAAGCCTTGTTCCAAACTCGGTGAGCTCCCAGCATTTTTAGGGATCATACTGTAGGTAAAATTGTTTTGCCTACTAAGACACCTATTTTGGCCGAGTTCTGAAGCAGCATCACTTGTATCCTTTTATTTATTTATTGCAATGAACTTCAAGTTGATTAAAACTTGTTGCATCTGATTAAAATGGATGGAGTAATTACCCAATATTTGTGTGCTCCATGTATTTTTGTGCTTATTAAAGTATTGAAGCATTAGCTTAGCAATGGCAAACATATCTGTGAGCATTAGTGGAGTCTCTTGTGCGATTCACGTTAGGGACCGTTAAGCATTTTAGATCAGCCCTTTAGGAGATTCCACTTTGGTCAGGATGCTGCCTTAGAATTAGCTGTCTATGTAGACCATACACTCGGGTTTAGAATAGAGCCTAAGAGGCCGTTCACATAAATATGCATTACATGTATTTTTGTTTTTGTTTTTGTTCTTGTTCACACTGCACATAAGTCTGATTTATTTTCACATCTACTTCTATAGCAATGACTGTCTACCCCACTTAGGCAAAATCTGGTATCCAAATGTCTTCAGCATCTAAGAAAGAAGCTCTTATGTGGTAAAGGATAAAAGCTAAAACATACTAAATGTTGCATCTGCTTGTGTCAATCTTGCTTAAAACTAGCTTTATTCCTATTGGCAAATTGAGGTGTCTTGTTTTAAAGGGATTGTTGACCCAAAAATTTAAATTCTGTCATCATATGAATTGTGCAGTTTAGTCCAAATTTTCTGAAGAGACACGACTGCATTGAATTTAGGCTTTTATTCACAAATAAAATAACATCAGTTGTGGTAAATGGAAACTCAAGCATGTTCACTTGACGTGCGAGAACCAATGAGGTTCATTCTCGTGTTATGCAGCACATTTGAGATTTCACAAGAACCAACAAGGTTTGTTCTCATTTTTGGTTGAGCTTGTTTATGTTCGTTTATATGTGAATACAAGTTAAATGTGTTCATTGTATTGAATAAACTGTCAAAGTAGTAGTTTCATAGTTGTCAATGGAGGGACAGAAAGCTCTTAGATTTCATCAAAAAGATCTTCATTTGTGTTTCCGGATATGAACGACATGAGGGTGAGTAATTTAAGACAGAAGGTGGGTGAGAGGGTGAGACTGAATTTTAATTTTTGGGTGAACTAACCCTTTAACCCTCTGATGGTCCTCGGTCATTTCTGACCGAATAATTTTCTGTTTTGAATTTCTAAAAATCACCGCTTCATCGGAAGGTTATGATACTTGGTGACTTTTCTGGGATTAGGTATGTGAATACAAAAAAAAATTGAGGTCATGATCCGAGCATGCTAAGTGGTCGTAAAAAAAATAGTCACACTCGTGGTCTTCGGTCAAAAATGACCGACCCATAGGAAATGAATGGGAAATTTACAAAAACACAAAAATTCTCTGAATTTTTGTCTGTACAATCTACAAATCGGACACGATTCTAAAAAAAAGTACACCGTAGTAAAGGGGTGACACTCTACAACATCAAGAGTGCAAAAAATTCACACCCACCCACACACACACACATACAAACACACGTTTATACACATACACACCAATAAATTCAGATTACAAAAATCTGTTTTGAATTTTTAAAAATCACAGCTTCATCAGAATGTTACGAAACTTGGTGACTTTTCTGGCATTAGGTATGTGAACACACAAAAAAATTGAGTTCATGATCCGAGCATGCTAAGTGGTCGTAAAAACATTTGTCATGATTTTGGTCTTCGGTCAAAATTACCCCCATAGGAAATGAATGGGAAATTGACAAAAACACAAAAATTCTCTACAAATCAGCCACGATGCAGAAAAAAAGTGCTCAGCTATGAAGGGGTGAAGCTCTAAAACATCAAGAGTGAAAAACATAACATAATTAATAATTATAATTAATATATGTATATATAATTAATATAATAATTATTAAAATGATTAAAATAATAATTAATAAAATGTTATAAACCTTGGCAAAAAGTATTATTTGAGAATTTCTAAAAAAATACATTCAATCCACATCTTAAAAGTAAGTAATTTGGTCCAAAAACAACTAGAATTCACAAACATCTCCATTTAGAGCTATACAGGCATCTAGTGGTAAACCCATGCAATAACATGTTTTATTTAATTTTATGTTTAATAAATTGATTAATTTTTTTTTTTTTTTTTTTTTTCTGAAAGCCTAGTGTCTATTTTACCCGAAAATACTGCATAGAATTTTTTTTTTTCAAAAAAAAACAAAAAAAAAAAAACATTATTTCCAATGGCAAAAAATGGACTATAAATATTGCATAAATATTAATAAGTTCAATCAAATTGTCTCAAAATTCTAAATTAAAAAGAATAAATATTATAGAACAAAAATAAATTGCATTGGTTTTTACTGGGATGGAGGAAGTTTCATTTTTAGGTGTCCGGTCATTTACGACCGGGAAGGCCCCCACTGTGACTGATAAACGAAGACCATCAGAGGGTTAAGCATAAATCAAATGAAATTTTGTGAGGATTACATTCAATACCTTAAAAAAAAAAAACAGCTGAGGTAAGAATAATACATACATTTTAAGATATATTCACAGAAATAAATTCTTATTCATCTTAGAGAGTTTTGCTTCTCAAATATTTGTTTTAAGTATATTTTCTTTTTCTGGAAAACAGGACAAAATCTGATTATAGGTACAATATGGGAGAATTTTGTATCAAAATATCCCAAAACTACCTGAACAGTGTTATTTACACTCACCTAAAGGATTATTAGGAACACCATACTAATACTGTGTTTGACCCCCTTTCGCCTTCAGAACTGCCTTAATTCTATTGATTCTATTGCATTGATTCAACAAGGTGCTGAAATCATTCTTTAGAAATGTTGGCCCATATTGATAGGATAGCATCTTGCAGTTGATGGAGATTTGTGGGATGCACATCCAGGGCACGAAGCTCCCGTTCCACCACATCCCAAAGATGCTCTATTGGGTTGAGATCTGGTGACTGTGGGGGCCATTTTAGTACAGTGAACTCATTGTCATGTTCAAGAAACCAATTTGAAATGATTCGAGCTTTGTGACATGGTGCATTATCCTGCTGGAAGTAGCCATCAGAGGATGGGTACATGGTGGTCATAAAGGGATGGACATGGTCAGAAACAATGCTCAGGTAGGCCGTGGCATTTAAACAATGCCCAATTGGCACTAAGGGGCCTAAAGTGTGCCAAGAAAACATCCCCCACACCATTACACCACCACCACCAGCCTGCACAGTGGTAACAAGGCATGATGGATCCATGTTCTCATTCTGTTTACGCCAAATTCTGACTCTACCATCTGAATGTCTCGACAGAAATCGAGACTCATCAGACCAGGCAACATTTTTCCAGTCTTCAACTGTCCAATTTTGGTGAGCTCGTGCAAATTGTAGCCTCTTTTTCCTATTTGTAGTGGAGATGAGTGGTACCCGGTGGGGTCTTCTGCTGTTGTAGCCCATCCGCCTCAAGGTTGTGCGTGTTGTGGCTTCACAAATGCTTTGCTGCATACCTCAGTTGTAACGAGTGGTTATTCAGCTTGAAGCAGTCGGCCCATTCTCCTCTGACCTCTAGCATCAACAAGGCATTTTCGCCCACAGGACTGCCGCATACTGGATGTTTTTTCCTTTTCACACCATTCTTTGTAAACCCTAGAAATGGTTGTGCGTGAAAATCCCAGTAACTGAGCAGATTGTGAAATACTCAGTATTTCTGTAATATTCTGCCTGTCTGGCACCAACAACCATGCCACGCTCAAAATTGCTTAAATCACCTTTCTTTCTGACATTCAGTTTGGAGTTCAGGAGTTTGTCTTGACCAGGACCACACCCCTAAATGCATTGAAGCAACTGCCATGTGATTGGTTGATTAGATAATTGCATTAATGAGAAACTGAACAGGTGTTCCTAATAATCCTTTAGGTGAGTGTATATTTCAATTGTGTACTTATCCTAAATGTTTCCAAGAATTTGTAAATTCAGAGAAATTCACAATTTTAAATAGTGCCTGTCCCTTGTCACTTGTCGCCTTTCTGCTTGTACTGCCATGGTAACCATGGCGACAGATGTGGACAACTGCATAATGTTTAGCGGCATGCTGTTGTTGTTTTGTTCAAACATTATGGATCATGGCAAGCAGACTTTGGGACAAAAGGAGAAATAAAATATCGGTGCAGCGTTTTCAAGATGCCGAGAGCTCCACGTCCGCGACAAACTTGTGTGAGTAGTAATTCAGCACTTAATGGTGAATTACAGTAGAATTACATTTCAGTAGAATGAAATGTCCTTATTCCTTTTTATCCGCGGGACTCGCGTGTGGCGCTGCCGCCCTGATATCTGTCTCTCATTAGCAATCGCACCCTGCTTCATACCACAGTCATGTTAAAAAACATGAATGTATACACTCATCATAAACATTATTAACGTTAGATCCATCGGCATGACGACAACTTCCATAATTCCATGCTCATTTACTGCGTCATCAATCTACGCCTTTGTTATTGTAAGAGGTAAGTGACCCCTAGCGGCGAAAAAAACAACAACAGATAGCTTTAAAGGGAAGTAAAATCAACCTAGGGTCCTTTACACCATGACCTCGAGCCAAACACCCCCCCAGAAGCCTTTTTAAAGTTAGAGTTTATTTAGAGATATCAGCCGGATGGCTTAGTGCAGGCGGTAACGGATCCAAGGATGTATCTCGTAAATTACCCCACTTATAATTTCCAGAATGGTACCAAACTTCTACAGTAGTACAAATAGGTTCTGTACTCATAAAACGAGGCATTGGAAAGTTTGTAAGTACATCAGGAGTTTATTTAAATAATTCGGGAAAAGCACTTAAACGTCTTGTCAGAAAGAGATGCATAAGTGTAACGACGGCCAGTTCCAGGAATATTTTGTTGGTAGTACCAGTTTGCAACAGTTATTTGTTAACACTAAGTTGTCAACACTTAAGAAAAAATTATAATTTGTCGTTACACTACATCCTTATTTATCGCTTTCTGCCAGGACTTTTACGTGCTTTTCCCAAATCACGGAAGTGACCTCGACATCCGGGTTAGCGGTAGCATGAGTCGTCAGGCAAGTGTTATTTAAATAAACTCCTGATGTACTTACAAACTTTCCAATGCCTCATTTTATGGGTACTGAACCTATTTGTACTACTGTATACGTTTGGTACCATTCTGGACATTATTAGTGGGGTAATTTACGAGATACATCCTTGGATCCGTTAGCGCCTGCAATAAGCCATCCGGCTGATATCTCTAAATAAGCTTTAATAATGTTCGACCAAGGGAAAAAAAGCTTCGGAGGGGGGTGTTTGGCTCGAGGTCATGGTGCAAAGGACAAATTTGCATTTGGTGCAAAAATCCATTTTTAACCAGGCTGGTTTTGATTTTACTATATGACTAGTCTCTTTAGGCCTATATTATTTTGTTTTTATGATTGGCTAATAAATTATTTAAAAATCACACAATGTGATTTTCTGGATTTTTGTTTTAGATTCCGTCTCTCACAGTTGAAGTGTACCTATGATAAAAATTGCAGATCTCTACATGCTTTGTAAGTAGGAAAATACTTGTTCTCCCCACTGTATATAGGGATATATGCATATTCAAACACAGGGTTGGTGTCTGATGCAAAAAAAGTAACAACAAATATTTAAGTAATCCATAAAGTTTCGAGATACTTTTTTTGTTATTGACAAAAATGTATTCAAAAATACTGTGTTGAGTCAAAAATCCATATAATATGGGTCAATTTGTCCCCCTTTATGCATTCTAGGGGTTGTGATACAAAAATATTTTTTTCTCCATTTTATGACCAAGAAATATGAAAATAACATTAATGATGGTCCGAAAAAATAAATATTTGTAAAAAATCACTGCATGCCGGGTCATTTTGACCCCCTTTATGCATTCTAGGACAATAAAAGCCAAAGTGTCAGATCCCTGAACCTCACTCAAACTCATTTACCACACAACATCGATACTTATTATTCATGTTGCAAAGGCCCACAAGATGCTGTAATTGGGCATTGAATGGGACATGCTGTTTACGAGCATATTAATGGATGAAACATTTTTTGCGTCCGGCAATATGGTTAGCGCCTTTTTGGCTCATTAAGAAATCCTGCATTTGTGAAGTGCTTCACATACTTTTGTACTGTGTGTCTTTTAGGCCTTAGAGTCGGTGTGCGCAATCCCTTTTTACTTGTTGATAATGTTTTTTTGTTTTTTTTTCAATCACATTGTGTAACAGTTCTGCTGCCCTTTTCAACACTCCTGGGAGAACTCCTAATTAATGGCACAGTTTCACTTTTAATGCATCGAGAAGCCATTATTTGAATCACATTTTCAGACTTTTGTTAAATGAATGAATAGAAGAAAAGTGTTTCTATAAATGTATGCAGAAAAACTGACTGAAGGGCGCGTTGAATGCGAGAGAGGGAAAATTGCCATTATTCAGAGTTTCTGTCAGGAAGAAACGGGAACCCTACAGGAGCAGCGAGCTGTTGAAAACCTCACTGAGTCCAACAGAGCAGGTAATAGTTGGACATTTCTGTTCTGGTCCCTTAAGTACTTTGCTGGCCTTTCGGATAGTGAGTGCAACTAAAAAAATCAAGTGTGTCATTTGGCGAGACAGAAAAAATGTGTGTAGAAACGCATCAGGATCCGTTTGATGCATATGAAATTGATTCGCAGCTCTTGCTTAACCTCACCTCACATTCCTGTCCCGTCTCATCGCGAAAAGCATCTTGCAGAAAGTTTCTCAATGTTCCGGCTGTCTTCGTCTGAGCTCTCACCCTCTGACCTGTTTTATTTCCGTTACGGAAAGGTGGCTTGACATTCCCGGCTGCAGACATTCGTCTGTTTTATCATTCTCAGTCTCATTTCTTATAGCTTGTGCTTGTCAAGTGTTCATTTAATCAATTCTGCTTGCCATTCTTATTTTAGGCAGTTGTGAGGAGCACCTGAGTTCTCTTGTGAGCATAACCAAACTCATTTTTGTGAGCATCGGTTAACAGGTAATGGTTTCCCTCTGTTGTCTGATGAACTTGAAGACCTTATGACCTCTCAGATGTTTATCGCTCCAATACAACAACTCACTCATTTGATTTCTGGGGAAAAGAATTTGCTCTGGCTGTTTCCCCATCAATAGGATGTACTGTTACAGATAAACCACACACGGAGAGAGCGTTGCTATTTTGAGGCAACTGAAATAGACTGTGCCATTTACCAACTGAAACCTGGTCTAAAGTCAATGGCGCAGTATTTTCTTTGTTATTTAAAGGGTGCATTAGTAAATATGCGTCTATAGGCGAGTCCACAACGCGTGTACACTCTGCTTATTACACACACAGGCAGCAGCACACAAACATGGCAAATATTACAAATAAAAGGATTATAATGTACATAAAGATATGGTGGAATCCGGCATGTCCCGTAGATGGTCTGCTTGCGCACTTTAACCTTGCAGCACGAGCAGCTCCGTTTCCTCGCTAGAGAAGCATTCAGTTTTTCCGCTTGCAAATTCCGCCATGTAAATAGCGAATCCGCCATGCTTCCTTCTGAGGATTATTGTGGACTACAAAAACAACAACAACTTGAGAAGCAAAACTGCATGATATATACTTTACATCTTTCCCAAGAATACATCTTAAATTAATTGTTTTTGTATTACCACATTGGCAATTATTTTTATCTTTTTAAAAAAAAAGCTTAAATCTAAAAGCATTGAGTGCCAACAAATAGGTTACTGGGAATAATTTTGTCTTTTATTTTAACAGTGTGAGATTGACCACTTTACAGATGTGAAGTACATCTCCATATTTCACAGATATATGAATGAACTCTTTCAGCTTATTCAACGTGTAAATTAAGAGTTCAGAGAAGGTATCATGTATAATATGTTAATACATGTGTGCGTTGACAAAAAATAAAGAAAAATTCAGGTCCGTTTTTTGATTAAATCAATGCTTGTTAGCATAAAAACATAGCATAAACTATCTGATTAGTGCGACATAAATAATTCCATATACATTCATTTATAACCTTAAAATATGTTTCATACCCATAAAGTTACAGCCTTGACAGCTGTCTCCTATCTTGGGAGCATGGAGGGAACTACATCCATGAATTATGAATCAGATTACAGTATGAGTAGAGATCTCGATCCCACCTCTCTTTTTACAGGCGCGTGCTGATTTTAAATCAGAACAGTTTCTTATGTTGTGGGCCATGAAATATTTAGCACCTGAAATGGAGTGCAGCTATTAATGTTGTACGTGAGCGCAATATCTTACATCAGTGGTGAGTTCTGAAATAATAAACGTCACACAAAACCCGGAGATTCATGTGTGTGAGTTCAAAATGAACCGAAAACAGATCACCTGGCTAATAGATAAAGATGAGCAGGTGAAGATTAACTTGTTTGCTAACTAAAGTCTGTGATATTCTGCAGTTTGATTCATTCTAGTGAATTAGTTTGTTCGGATGATTCAAATAAAATAATTAAGAATTATGTACGTGGCATGTTAGTTATTTTCAATGCCGAAATATTTAGTTTAAGTGTTATTATAGTTATTATAGTGGCCAAAAGTGATGTCAGGAGGCATGATTTGTTTTGAATGCATCTACAAGTTCAAATAAACCATAAAAATGAGAGTAAAAATGAGAAAAATGAGAATGAGTCATAAAAATGAAATAAAAACCATAAAAATGAGAGAGAGTCATGACCTGTAATTTTCACTTTTCCACGAGAATCAATGTATGTTATGATTGCCTAACGATTATACACTGGCCGGGAAGCCGATATTTAAAAGTGAAGCGTTTGTTTACCCCTGGGTTCGTAAACTAGCCCACGTGCACGCGCACTCAAATACGAGATTTTAATTTCTGCCCCGACTTGACGTCAAGACGGGGCAGGATATACCATATATGGACACCGCAGACCTATGCTGCAGGAAGCCCGCCCTGCCCCTCTCCCCCTCATATTCAGTCGCGAAAGATGCAGAAACGTAGTGCACACGTGAGTTGCTCTGTTGTTGACTGCCAGAATCAACATGTAACTAAAATGTGTTTTCTCTCCCAAGAACGGACCAAGCTGTCAGGGACCAGTGGATTAAATTCATTTTTAATGATGCGAACCGCATCCTACAACCCTTCCCACTGGCTGAACGTTAGGTGTCTGTGCTAATCATTTTACGCCGGAATCGTTCACAAATTTGAATGTCTAAAAAACCACAACGTGAAACAAGGCAAAAACACCACATGATAGCAAACGTTGATCTCAATAACCACTGTAAGCTGATAAAAAAAAAGTAGACTACATCTCCGTTAATGTAATCTACATTAAATAAAAGGTATAATGTATGTCTCAGTCAAAATGATTGTCTTTACCATTCAGAGACATCTTGATGTAGACGTCCTTCCATCGACTCTACATCTTCCCTTTCCAGCTCAGGTTCAGAGTCTGGCTCGTGCATATACGGTTGAAATTCCGTAGGTCGCGGCCAGGTCGGGTTCATTCACAACTTGCGACATGATGTCTGCGCCATGATGTCATTTTGGAATGATATGCTGAAGTTACCTGCGGTGTCAACCCCCCCTCCTTCCTGCCACCAATCAACGCGCCCCTCATTTGCATTATTAAAATGACCGTCCACGACAGCCAAAATATCGCATCAGATCTCGCGAGACAATAATGCCTTCAGAAATAAGGGTCAGAGGAGTTCTGTGTTTATTTTTTTTCCACTTTTCTTTTTTAGAAGGGCCTGAAAGACTATAATATAGAGTGTGGGTATCCAAGGTAATACTAGGTTATGAATACTTTAAAATGAAAATATTTTATATTTTTTAAATATTTTAAATATGAGGAAAGATCAAAACACTCAACTTGGTTTATCTACAGGTTCTATTTTACTATAATTATTTTATTTTTTTAATATAAATAACTCACAGAAAAAAGCATATATTTACTACAACATAATCAGTTATTAATATTTAGTTCGTTCTCTTGTTTTTGCATGTGTTCGTAATTTCTTTGTAGACAGCCTGGACAAACAATTTGGCATATTTCATTGCATTATCACAAAATCACCCTTATTGAGATCATTGAGTTCATTTGTAGTTTTTATACTAGAAAAATACAGCTCTGATTAAATTATACATTATATCATCAGATAGTTGCTGTATATTTCGGAAAATGATCAGGTGTGCCCTGCTATGATGACCTATGTGCTAATAATGCAGAGAGAAGACAGAGGAAGATAAGCAAAGTTTCGTCACATCCTGAACTTGAATTATGAGTCTTGAACAAATATTGAGTCATCAGGCAATTTAGCTTGACATTGACTTAAGTCACCTCTCCGAAAGCACTATTAAATCCAATTCAATATTATTCACTGAATATTCTCCTTCATTAAGATCTCAGATGGATGGCAGCTTTTCTATAAAGGAAAAAAAAATGACAACATAGGAAGAAAACTTTTATTATTATTTCTTCCCTATTGGACCATGTCCTTGACAATATTCAGAATTTAACTTGAAAAATGAACTGCATCCCATGATCTCGTGCGCATTAAGGATCCAGCATGCTTTCCGGCCTCATTAATGCTTGAACATCTGCAGTCCACTCACATAATGGACCATAGGACTTCAGTGGACGCCTTTAAACAAAGTCGCCTGGTGGAAGAATAAAGGTTTCCCTCCTCCTTTTTAGTGCTTTAGTCTCTGTTAATGCACACATTTCATGCTGGGAGACTGTCTCTGTTTCCATAACTTCCACATCTCCAAGGAAGGTACGGAAGTGACAAAAATTGAGATTGACCAGCAGGGTGTGTGGAAATAAGAGAGCGCAAGATCCTGTATTTTTTTTTGTTCTATTGCCAATTAATTAGTACCACGGGGAGCCGAAAATGACTGAGAAACTGTCACGAGAGTCTTTATCAAATCTGTTTAGAGGGCCATTGATGTAAAGCAACACCAGTTGAAAGCTTATGTATGAACTAATGTTTGTGCTATTAGTACTGTCTGCTAATTTATAGCCATGTCTACCTATCAAGATGATTACCTTGTCAACCACTGGTCATCTGCTGGTTTACTGCTATGGTAGATTAAATCTGTTCCATAATCTGCTCTGATAGACACACTGTCTGGATAGCCTATAAGGTCATTCACACTGATAGTGATTTGAAGTGACAAAACAACCGCAAGTCATTCATTATCTTTCCTGGTTTATTTTTGTTTATTGGCTTTTTCATTTGCATTGGCATGTTCCATTGTTTGTTTTTAGTAAATCCTCTTTAGCACCCTCCTCTCAATAACTGTACTTCAAAATAAACAAAATCAAACCAAAAGTATTATATAATCATATTATATTTTATTAGTATATATTATTGTAGTTTTTTTGTGTGTAAATTATAAAACCCTATTTTTAAATAATTGCTAAAAACAATGATACTATTATTTAAACAATATTAAAATATACTTATGTATAATATTAGTATTATATTTTATTATATCAGTATAATTTTACAATTTGTGATTAAGGTGAATTATATTTTATTAGTATATATTATTATTGTTGTTTTTTGTAAATTATGAAACCCTATTTTTAAATAATTGCTAAAAACAATGATACCATTATTTAAACAATATTAAAATGTACTTATGTATAATATTAGTATTATATTTAATTATATTAGTTTAATTTGATAATTTATGTTTAAGGCGAGACATTACAGGCAAAATTTTTTTTTTTTTTCATGCATCTGGCAATTTTGAGATTTTGGCCTTTTTGAGATTTTTTTTTTTTTTGACTATTGGAAAGATAACATCCAAAATACACTTAACTGTATCTTTTAGAGCACTTTATCTATTTGTGTCTTTAGATGTCAGTTACAGTATAAAAACCTTTGACTCTAATATATATAAAAAAATTAAACAATAAGCTTGAACCTGACTTTTTTTGTTCAAGAAATGTATGCAAATTAGTGCATATTTAATTAGACAATGCCTCATTTGCATAATTCATCAATTGAATGTATTAAATTATTAATGTAATCAATCAACTGGTGAAGTATGGTGATAGCTAATAGTTTTTTTTAGTTATTTTTACCTTATTCACCTGGGGTGTCTTGCCTTAAATAATATGATCATTTCACGTAGTAGCAAGGTAGTATAATTTTGATGCCTCTTACCTCTGATGTGCCGTGTGAATTCACTCTCAAATATAAAGATCCTTGTACGTATCGACCGGTGGCACTTGGACTTGGATGATTGTCGTTTGTTGGCACAGAGATTAGCAGCGATTGAGCTGATAACAGGAGAGTGATAGGTTAATTCACCTGCTCTCACTCCTACCATATCACAAAGAGAACAAAATGTTGTCCTCCGCTTTTTTCGAGTCACTCCCGCACCAGTTTTGCACCCCAAATATGTGATGATAATGTGCAGTCAACTCAGTAGCGTCGCTACGTTTAAATCGTCACTGTATACTTGAATGGACATAATTCTTCACCGAACAGGAAAAAGCAACCAGCATTTTCTTCAAGAGACCGAAATGTACTGTTTCTCCAGCTAAAATTATCATTAATCAAGCTGAGGCTAAAGAACAAAAGGCAATCATGAATAACAAGACGGCCTGGAGACTGAGCAGACAAAGGAATAACATAGAATGGGCTTCCTTTCGTAAACCATTCATGTCAGAACAAAGCGTGACCTTGAGAGTTTGCTGAAACAACAGTCACGGTTGGCGAGAGGAACTGTACAGTATAAGGTGGAATATAAGTCAGTTTCTTCACCCCGACTGACATCCGCTGCATACTGTTACTCGGGTGTCTGAACACAACTTAAAGTCAATCGTCTCCTTTCACCAGATTCAGACTATATTCAGACACATCCAGGAAGCCGTTAATTATAGCTGACAATACCGAAGTACCAAGAGGGAAGACGAGAAGGTCAAGTAGAGTGAATTAATAAATCACAGAGGAAGAGTGAGACAAGAAAACATGAAATTAAGACATGAAATGAATACCATGTACTTTACGGGTTAGTGAAGGTTTTAAGAAATGCAGACTGAGACTATAGGCAACTGTGTAATTTTCTTTTCTGGTATCCATCTCTCTAACTGTAATACGTCAGAGAGACATTCTCATTTTGATGCATCTGCCATGATGACACATCATGCATTTAAAGACTAACATATGAGCACAATTCCCATTCAGTCATGTGCCAAACAGCACAGTGATTCATTTTGTCCTTGACTGATGTTGTCTGATTGTTCATCTCTGAACTCTGACCTGATCTTGACTGGGCTATACTAGATCATCATCTGCTTGGGTCGTTGGGCACAACATTTTTCCCCTGTCCTACCTCACATCATTTAATGTTGGTTACATTATTTTAAAAAAACACTTTATTTTGATGGTCCACTTTAGACACTACTAGCTACAAGTGACATTACAACTAAATGTCAACTAACCCTCATTAGAAGATTGGTAGACTGTAGTAGACTGTTAGTAAACGGTTATGGTGCAGGTAAATAGAAAACGTTGACGTACTTGCAAAGTTACTTATAGTCAGTAAAATATCTGTTGGGAACAGGGCTTGACATTAACTTTTTTGCTCACTAGCCAATGTGGCTAGTGGTTTTCCAAAGTTACTAGCCACACAGCATTTTTACTAGCCACATTTTTGTTTTTGTGAAATTACCTTTTAAAAGTCGACTATGGCATGCTAAAATTTACTTGAACTAGATTTACAACCCTTTTAAATGTAAAACCACTGTACACACCCAAATCAAGACTACACAAAACAGGTCATTATCATTAGCTCTGATAAGGTTGTGTGTAAAGCTCCTTTTTTTAAATAAAACCATGTATTATATTACATATCGCCACATAGCTCCACTGGCATACACTGTGTGCATGTAATACTCATTAGGGCTGTCAAAATTGCTCAAAAATGACGTTCGAATATTCTCTCTAAAAAAAAACACATAGCCTATATTCGAACTATTCGAACATGGTTGCGCATTTTGTCAATGACTCGCATTACGTCAATAACAGGGCAAATTAATACAAAGAGACATAACTACTTGTATAGGTAGTTTATTTAAGTTTAAACACATTTGACAACGTATTACCTACACAAAAACAAGTAAATCAACTAATGGCCAAGACCGCAGACCTCACTCTCGCGCGCTCACTCGCAGGCACTCTTTCTCTCTCTCACCCTCACCCTCATGCTGCGTTCACACCAAACGCGAATAGAGCGTCTGGCGCGAGTGTAAAGACGCGTTTACGCGGCGCGAATGAGGCGTCACGCTCTCTGTGCATAACGGTTTAAATGAACAACAACAATAAGCAAATGTTGAGTGCTGATCAAGAGTTTTGTGCAAGCAATTTAAGGTCGCGACTCTTATAGCAGGCTTCATTCAGTGATTGAAACAAATATTATTAACAATAATTGAAGTTTTTAGCCTATATAGAACCGACATTGAACGCTCTGAGCGAGCTGTGCTGTGGTAAACATGGAACTTTTCCTTGACATGAAACGGTAAATAATCAAACCAGTGGAAGCCTGCAGTGCATGAAACTGCTGTATCTAACCTATTCATGCAATATCTATTCAGTCATTAGCCTACAGTAGCCTACACTTTAATAATGTTTCTGTTTAACGTTAACGCTTCTTCCTGTTACCTGTCCCTGACCCCTCAGGCAGCGCCCACTCGCAAAGCAGACAGCCTGAGCCGCGCGCCTCTGCTACCGCGGGCGTTTTTCCACATTCGAATATTCATTTTCACCTTCGAAATTCTGTTTTTTAAAACTATTCGAATATATATTCGAATTTAGAATATTCGTTGACAGCCCTATGGGAGTTGTAGTGTCACACTTATTTCAGATGCCTTTTGAAAAGACTACAATTATTCAACCCGCCACAGTGGCTAGTTGGAGTGACTTATGTTACCCGCCACGAGCAAAATCCACCCGCATTTGGCGGGTTGGCGGGTGTTAATGTCAAGCCCTGGTTGGGAACCATCAAAATAAAGTGTTACTAAGCAATGACTGCTAGTTGACATTTAGTTGCAAAGTTTTTTTTTTTGTTAGCAGAACGTCTAAAGTGGAACATCGAAATTTAGGGTTACCTAATAATTTTCTTGAACATCTCTCTCAATGGTTTTGTTTTGTTTTGGAACTGGTAACACTTTTCAATAAGGTTCCATTTGTTACATTAGTTAACTACATTAGTTAACATAAACTAACAATGCAAAATATTTCAAAGTCATTTATTACACTTAGTGTTAATTTCAACATTTAATAATTGTAAATTTTGTTACATTTAGATTGTTTTAGGTTATTTAGATTTTGTTACATTTATTTGAATAAAAATATATCAGAAATACTGTGAGAAATACTGGTGTCTCATGTTTGGAATCGATTACACACCAAAACCTCTTACTGTACAGCAAATGAAAAGAATGCTGTTCATTACGAGAACAACCTGAGCAATGGCAGCATCCATTACAAGCACGAATCGATGAATGACATGCAACCTTCATCTGAGGCAACAGTGCGTTTTTACTCAAAAGCAATTTGCCTAAATGACACCCACTGGATCCACTATCTGATATGCCTGATATTGTTATTACCCGCATTTAAATGATGCACAGCTCATCATCTTTGTTTGAATGTGTAAATCTAATGTAAATCATTAGAGATTGTTCCCTTGAGGTTATGAGTCTTTTAAGTCATTAAGGTGTGTGGCAAGGATGTAGAGGTGTGCAAAAATGTAACATTTGTTGCAACTCACATTTCTGTCATGACAACTGTCTTGGAGTGTTTGGCATGGTAATGGATATGACAGTGTTGATATGTTTGGTCTTGGCGTAAGAGATCTTCTACACTGCTGCAGAGCAAATACGGCACTTGCTACTGCCAATACATACACGACACGCTGCTGTAAGCAGGTTAGACATACTGCTGCTGTACTATATACCATACATATATTACCTGTAGCAGATCTATACAGGTGGAGGGTTTCTGAAAGCACCTTGCAAATGCTGACCAAGTATTTGAAGGTTGAGCAGCGAGTTCATTGGCTACTGGTGTGATTGCAGGTGTGATTGCAAGCAGATTGAGTTAAGGACCTTTCAGCCTGCGCCATCTATAGAGTTTCATGACAGAACTTTGTATTTCAAATAATTGGGGCAAACTGAGCTTTCGGAAATACGATTAGTGTATTCCCACTTGCTTTTAAACTGACCCGACTCTGTTTACACCCTCAAAATGCATCTAATGCATTTACGTCAAATGCACCGTCAGTGCTGTCAGTAAATAAGAATAAAAATGCAAACAAAATGTCTGCAAACTGACTGTAAAATGGGCATCAACAAAAATGAAGTAATGCATTTTGTTTGCCTCACTGCACATTTTAACACATGGCTAAAATCTTTGATCAGTTTTTGGCTGAATTTAATTGGAAACGCTACCGTGTGCTTCACAATTGACTGTGTTTCGAACATATGTTTGTCATATCTACATGGTGACAGTGTTTACTTGATTGGGTATGCTGCTCTGCTCAGATTCTCAGGATCTATCCCATCGCTCCTTTATTTTCCAATCAAGCCCTTGAAGAGGAATCCATCTGAAATCCCTATCTAGAAATGAAAGCATAAGCATCTTATCGATGCGGTTCTAAATGACTGCTCTCTGACATATCCCTTGATTGATGATATTAAAGAACTAGTGAGAAGAGGGAAGTAAGTGAGCAAAATAGATTGAGAGAGGAGAGAGAAATCGTTAGACTGTTCCTAAGCAAGCCTCCCGTTGATGCGGCCGAACACAGGGTGAAATATCCTTGAATTGCTCTCAGACTGCCAAGTAATAGCTTTCACATTTTTGACATTTCTTTGCCTTTTTCGTTTTGTGGATTTGTTTAACTGCCTTCAGTGTATAACCACGATGATGGATTGGGTGAATATAGTTGTACTTTACACATTTACATTGCAATTTAAACCATCTTCTTCTCTTCTACATTACAAGTAGTGATGTTTTTTCCCCATTACAGTAGGCTATTAAGTAGTATTAAGAGTTGATAGAGTGTGCTAAATTGTCATGCTTTTTTTATTTTATTTTTTTACAATGTTTACAATCTTAATGGTCCTTAAAATAGGTTTAATTTTCTTTATACAAAATATAATTTGTTATTCATTTCTTTAGATTTTTAGGGTGAAATACAGTATGACCAAAAAATGTCTCGAGAGATTTCGTTGGGATTCATCTGGTTTCACAGTACCAGTGGATTGTGAAATTAGCAAATGTAAAGAGCTGTGAAAAACTAGAGCCTTTACGGACCATGAAATGCAACATTTTGTTTCATTGAGGTCTGTTGTTTCACTCGATTGTTAGCTGCCTTCCATCAGCAATCCTCCCTCAGCTCATCCCCACAGTTCTCCAATGTGTGCTTGTGATCTGGGCCGGAGTCCAGCGTCATGGAGTGGTGTGTGTTGAAGGAGAGTCACCGTAACCTCACTGCCCACAAAAACAAATAGGGCATAAATATGAGCCATAAGCTCCAGCACAAATGACTATACTGCTAAACTTTTGAATTATGAGGTTCCCGAAGAATGATTGGTGACAGATTATGGTTGGATAAATAGTTGTATTTGTATTGCAACACATTGCTTGCAGTGTAGATTGGATATAACAAATTTGTCAAGGTTTTGTTAGCATTGTCCAATTAGCCCCTGCTGGTATGTGTCTTAACATCTGAATATTTTTATTTTATTTTATTTTATTTTATTTTATTTTATTTTATTTTATTTTATTTTATTTTATTTTATTTTATTTTATTTTATTATTATTTTCATAATATTTCTTTATATCATAGTATATCATTTAAAAAAAATGTTTTGCCATATAGTGTTGGTGATGTTTGTAGTAACTTGCATGAAGGTAAATTAATGTGTAAATTACATTTCTTTTGTTGACAAGAAATACGCTCTCATCTGTCCATAATATATTGGACAGGGCAAGACATGTCTGACTGTGCATGGATCTTCAGACTGATCTTGATCTGTGTCTGGTTTGTTTCTGCACAAATTAAGCCCTGCTGGATGACAATTTTCAATTCAAGTACTGAAATACATGCTGAAATCACTTCTATTGAGGAAAAGACCAAACTGCGAGAGAAAAACATCCAGACAACGAGAACTGCTAACCTCCTCGTGACGGGCCGTAGATATTGACTGTTGGTCACTAGGTAAGCATTGTTTAAAGCTAACTTTACACTTTGAATCCAGCTAATGAGTCCCTGTGGATCAGCCCTCCGTTGTTTGCTGAGTTTGAACTTTCTCAGTAGAAATGAAGCAACCTTTATCAGCCTGACATTGTGCATGCTAAGCCTTTGTGACTACAGAAAATACCCTGAAATCCATACTGAATTTCTCTTTCTCAGACAACCATGACTGCATTTATCTATTCTAAAGCTTTCTGAGTCGCACAGTTTAGTCCTACCAGCGATTTCTTTTAGTCCGTGATAACTGCGTAGCCATACCGTTTGGTTGAGATCAAAAAGACACGGGCCTCTTAGAAATTGAAAGGAATTGTACAAAGAACACAGACTGATGTGTGATATACACCCCAAACCCGACAACTGAAAGCTTCCCGCTGCATGTAAGTCTCAATCCAAGAGCTTTACAATGTGAAATGGCACAGCTATATGATATCCTGTAGAGATGAAGGGTTCCATTGCTCAGTGTGTCTGTAATGAGACCCCATGACACTGTAGTAGGCTACAGTGTGCCCTCTTGGATTGCGATAACACATATATGCCTGCCAGCGGTCTCCGCAACCCAACATAATTGACCCTTCGCAGGGAGTTTGATTGACAGGCGATCTGACCAATCATAATCCGCCATCTGCAGAATCCGCCATTTTTGTCCGACAAAGCAGTCAGGAGAGTTAGTAGATTAACGTTGGAGGATTTGAACTTGAAAAACGGCGTGTACTGACGTCTTTCCGCGGTTAAAACAACATTCCTTCTTATGTTTATTCATGTTTATTTGATGCTATAAATTAACTAGAAGGAAGAGATGATCGGTTCACGAGCAGCTTTAACTGATGCTCTAGCGATCTGTCAGACACATTAAAGCAACACTAAGGAACTTTTCCTCATCGGTCACCCTACAGGTTGAAAGCGGAATTGTCCATTACCGCTGTTGTAAATAATTTCGCCGCCCGCAGCTACTGTCACACGCACACGCTCACTGTTTATCTAGCACCAGCTTTGGAATGAACGATGTCCACAGACAAGGTACAGTATGTTGCATGCTTTCATGAAAGGATGATGTATTGTGACATCAGAAACGAAGAAAAACTAAATAATGACTACTGTAACGTTTGACGTAAAGCAAGTCAAATTTGTAGTTTTCTTATGTCTCATTCGAACTACAGAAACGCAATCCGGTTTGGCAAACTTGCATGTGTGGTTATAGCAGATATAGGGACGCAAAGCGAATCCAGACGTGCCTTTCACCCTGTTACGACTTGATGAACCACTGATACAATTTTGGAAACATTATTTTAAGGTAAACATTTTTCCTTAGTGTTGCTTTAAATAAAAAGCCACAAAACGGTATTTATTGTTTAAATTTCTTTAAAAAATGACCAAATTTGAAAGGTGAGACTTTGTTTCATATCAAAAGTAACCTGGTCTATCCTGTCTGTCAGGCCATTGTCAGAGCTGTCAGTGTCCTCTCTGCTCTGCGATGTATTTTTCACTGCATGAGAATATGGTGTGGCGTGAGAGCAGTGTGGCTTGTCAACATAGCAACAGTAACTAAAGGGGGCGGGTCTTTGCGGTCAATTGTCACATCAGACGAGCGTCCTATTGACCCAGCGGTGAAGGGTTGATTTTTGATGACGTGTGATGTTTTTGACATAGCTGTTATTGTGGAGGAATGGGCATGGTATTTATTTGTGTTAATCTATCTTTAGCTCCCCTTTTTAAATCAAGGTCAAGGATAACAACTGACTGGTTGGGTTGCCATATATATATATATATATATATATACATACACACACACACACACATATATACATATACATATATATATATATATATATATATATGATGACCATTCAAAAGTAGCCATATTTTATTTTATTTTATTTTATTTTATTTTATTTTATTTTATTTATTTTATTTTATTTTATTTTATTTTATTTTATTTTATTTTATTTTATTTTATTTTATTTTATTTTATTTTATTTTATTTTATTTTATTTTATTTTATTTTATTTTATTTTATTTTATTTTAGGGCTCTAGTATTTTTAATTATTTATGGGACTAACATTTTCTTATATCTCATCTACATTTTTTTTGTTTATTTTTTTATCTCTAATATTTCCACCTATGAATGGATTTAATTATTATTTAGATGGCACAGCACATGCATTGTGCACAATGATGGCATTGTTGGATAGCAAGCACTACAAGTAGCTGGATGGATTTTTATCCATCCATCCATCTTTGATCCATCCATCCATCTGTGCACTTATTATATATTCTTAATGGGCATTAGTAAAGTCTAGTCAAAGCACACAGAGCACACACTTTTCCCTGACCACTAAAATCTTTTACAGAGTTATAAATCAACTGAGTGTTTTTTTCTTCCCTCCAGGCATTCTGTTGCACTCTGTCTATCAGTTTTTGATTTGAAGAATTCATGACTATAAATCAACCTAATTATACCGGGCTTACTCAACCTCTGTTCGGTCAACCTACGACTAGGCACATGCCCTCTTCATGCTGACTTCATGCTGACTAAACTGTAGATTAGTGTCTTCAGTCTAACTGTAGACACTAATCTACAGTTAGACTCTATTAGCTCAGTATACTTGAAGAGAGTTTGGAGCCCTAGAGGGAAGGATTGATTGTGGCACATTGGTTCACCTGCTCTGAGCCTTCGAGAGGCCACAACCAGGTGTCGACACATGGAGGGAAACTGACTAATTAAGAACAAAGGATTTTTGAGAGTCGAGTCTTCAGACATGGAGTGTAACACCAGATGCTTTACCTGTTTGATGCCTCGAAAACAGGTCTGAGAGTGGGCAGACAGATAGTGAAGAGGGGCCAGTAATTTCACATGCCAAACGCTTTGTTTTGTTCTTGTCAATGCTACCCCGTAACAATTATGGAGCGACCTAAACTGCAGCTGCAGCTTGATTGATCTTGCCAAATAGTGCTGTGCAGATGCTCTCATATATTGCCTCTTTTTCCTTACAATATTACATAAATATTTTGGTCCTTTTTTTTTTTTTGCTCACACTGCTTTGGCGCAGTAACAATTGCAAACAATCTATGAAATAATTGTTGTGATTATTACATTGCGATGTGATTGGTTATACACAAATGTAGTGCCAAATTGAAAGAATCTCCTAATGGACACAAAACATTATGAAAAGGCTAGTAACAAACAGTTGAATGCCCTTTCTTTTGTTCACATTAATATGCAGATTGAGATTACATAAAATGCCATTGTGCTTGACTTTAGTGGAATTATTTTTTTATTTTATTTTTGCTGTAAATATTTTTTTTAATTAAAAGCATAAAACAAATTATCACTGACATTTCAGTTTAAACTGTTAAAACAGCAAGGATACATTAAATTGAACAAAAGTGACAGTAAATAAATTATTACAAAGCATTTTTATTTCAAATAAATGCCATTCTTTTGAACTTGGTATTTATCAAAGAATCCTGAAAATAATGTATAATTTTTTTGCACAGAAAAAATTAAGCAGCACAACTGTTTTCAACATTTATATAATTTTCTTGAGCAGCAAATCAGCATATTAGAATGATTTCTGAAGGATAATTTTACCCTGAAGGCTGGAGTAATGGTGCTGGTGCTAAAAGTTTTGCTATCACATGAATAAATGACATTTTAAAATATAATAAAATATATTTTATAATGTAATACTATTTCATAATATTACAGTTTTTACTGTATTTTAATCAAATAAATGCAGCCTTGGTGAGCATAAAATACTTTTTTTCAATAACATTTAAAAAATCTTCCCAACCCCAAACTTTTGGATGGTAGTGCATTTATAAGCGATTAAAAATTATTTATCATTTGACCTTAACAAGCAATGAGTGTAAGCAAACTGTAGTCAGGAGATGCATCTTCAAACTTCTTAAAATGTGTGTTCTTTTTGAATGTTATGCTCATAGAATGCCTGCTAACTGAGAGCTTTTTGTTTTTCACCCTTATTATTAATATACGTGTCTATTTTTCTCCTCATCAGCTTTTATTTCTCCACAGGAGAGTCTGAAACATCAGTATTTGTCTCCACCATTGACCAGAATATTCATTCCGCTCTGACAATGATGCAGCTACAGTATGTGTCCAACACTTGAGGGTAAGTCAACAACTGTTATATGCCACAGACAGATTTTATGGCATGTTTGGCTATTCTACGCTGCTATTTTTCCTTTCTTATCAGCATTGGGTGACAAGTAGCCAACATACTGCCAAATTAATTCTCAAAATTGATGCAGCATCCAATGTTTGAAAATTGAGACCTTGGTGAAAATGTTCCGCCTTGATGTTGCAGTTAGTGTCATGCTGTTATAAACACTGACCTGAGGAGGGCAGTATGGATCTGATTAACAACGCTTTGACTTTTCGCTCTACTAGTGGACACAGACAAGCTTGTAAAAACTAGATCCCTCTAGCGTATCCTCTTCCTGGATACAATCAGTGGAGAATATTCTGCTGTTATTGTGCTGCCGGCCTGTGCTGCTAAATAATTGATGGGATTCTCGTGGGCAAAGCTTTGTGTGTGTTTGGAGCTCTAGAACAGTCACTTTGATGGAGGACATTCACTGGCGGTTGTTGAAGTGTGCGGAGTGAGTGTGCGTGTGTGTGTGTGTGCAATCCTGACTCATCAAACAGCAGAACAAACACATGGATTTAAACATTTGCTCTGCTTTATAAACATGCTAAAATGTAAATTGCCAGGGATACACCCATTCAGATGTGTTCTTTTTTGATCCGGGCGGGTTGCAGCATCTGTCTCCGCTAAATAAATGTATACCATTTTGTGTATGTAACAGAACAGATTGTAAACAAAGTCATGGCCTGAAGCTACTAAAGCTTGAAAGAGAGATGAGACACTGTGGAGAAAATGCAGATTTCACATTTCTTAATTAAAATGGCCTATTAATTAGTATTTAGTGACACTGACACAGGTATTTTTGTACACAAACTGCTGAATCAGCCAAAAGGGCCACACTTATTCCACAAAAATCCACTCATTTTAAATAAAATTTAATTTGAATATGTATAGGCCCTTTTCCAATTTTATTCCAATTAATATTAATAATTCTGATGTTTATCATATTTCTGTGGCCTCTGCTGCACAAATAGAGCCAGTTTCATTTCAAATACCATCACATTATTCAGTATCATCGGCATAAGCTTTTCTTACCCTTGAGCTTTCATATTAAATGAAATTGTTTGGCATGTTACATCTTTCAGAAAAGCTGCATTGTACATTAATGTGTCATCCAAGAAGGGTGCTAGTAAATTACGTCACTGTCCACATTTTCAGAAGCGAACAAGGACCTTTTCATGACAAAAGCGTAGTTTAGAATATGGTAAAGGACTAAACAGCCCTTTCTGTCACTACCATCATCAATCAAGATAAAAAAACATGATGTGATTTGACTGATGAGCTCACACAACACAAAGTTAGCATTCACAGTTACAACAATATTGCATTAGACGCAGAGTTAAAAATGCACTGCTTAATTTTAATGTGACATTTGGGAGCTAATTATAACAAAAATACATTCATAAGGACACGTGGAGGGCTGAGAATAAAGGCAGACGGCCCAGATGCGGCCCACAGGCTGCATGTTGAGTGTCTGTTGACTTCAACAGTGCTCTCAGTGTTTAGCTAATTATCCCGTTCATTGATTTTTCCACTCTAATGTTCTTCATTCAAAAGATGAATATCGTGCTTCATAACTGGACATGCATCAGATCAGTTCACAGAGATGTCAAAGGGAACCAACCGCTGTTGCTGTCAGTGAATAGTCATGTATTTCAACACTTAGCAATGCAATTAGCATTGCCAAAGGTTAGACAAATGCTAGTTTATGTTTATTTTGGAACAGCGTGGAATTAGCGTCTCAGCTGTGACTTATCTTATAGTTAATGTGGCCTGGCTGGATGATTTCTGGTCTGTTTAGTCCAGTTTTAATCTGTTCATCAAATTTAATGGTTGTGTCAGAGCCTATAGCAATAAGCAAACATGGTCTGACAGATTGAGCCATGGTGCTTGTGTTATGTGAATCAAGCTTACAACATTTGACACTCTTAACAATGTTTACCATTTGTTTGTTATACTTCACTCTTTGTAATAATAATTGAGTGACAATAATGGTATATTAGCAACCTAGGCTCATACACGTGCCTCTACCTAATGTAGCTATATTTTTTGCAAAGCTCCAAAAAACATACCCTTACATTTCACTGCAGTTTACAGCTGAATGAAAGTAAAACCCCAACAGCTGTTATTAATTTTCATACACATTATGATTACAGGGGTAGATTATCAATTAATATGAATTTTCAAGCTTTTCCTTGCACAATACTGGTGTGACCTGAAAACAATTTTGCCATGGAGCATAATTTGTAAAATAATACGATTTGACGTTTGCATCACATAACCAGCTCCATATGACTTTTCTGATGTACTAAACTGATGCGACATGGAGTGCTTGGGTACGAGTCATGTGAAAGTCATGATAAAATATCTCTTCTAGAATCAAGTTAAAATGGCATGGTTGCTTCTGCCAATTAATTTTTAATATTGGTTAGGATTAGTGTGGTAGGTTAAGTGGTAGGCTACATTATTTTTCAAATGCAATAGAGTGTTAACCTTAAGCGCCACTCTCCAGACATTTCATTTAGAAACTTCTGCAATATGTATAACTAGCAACTCAATAATGAGCTGCGTGATCTGTTTCGGATAAAACTTAACATGGTTTTAGTACCACTCACTAGACATTTCACCTGGAAAGCGTTGTGAAATTATTAAAAAGCAATGTAATATAATTTTTGCAGAAATGTCACCCCAAGCACTTTTTCACAATGGGACTGGGTTGGTTATTTCGGTTAACACATATGCTTATGTGTTCATGCATCAGGTGGATGTGCTGGTATACACGTGCAGTTCTGTTGACTGTATTAAAACATATTTATTTTCACCATGACGGTCTCTATGCTGATTAGTGACCTTCCTGTGAGGAGTCTTGCTAGGTTGGGGTTCAACATCTCTCACTTTCAAGACCCTCTTATTCAATCAATTATTTCTTCTTGGGGTCCTTCATTATGGCATTCTGGGTTTTAATTAACAGTCTCCTGGTAATTACACAATCTAAGAGTAATTAGGGACGGTGGATGATAAAAGTTAGCCAGCGTAATGGGGGATTAGCAAAGACGCAGCGGAACGGCTGCCGTCTCTGAAACCAAACCCTCATTTAGAGCTAATTTAGTAATGGCAGACCGCCTCACGCTGAGAAAAGCAAGAGGCGTTTGACATTTTTAATCTATGCTCTCCCCATTCTAAAGCCATTCTTCAAAATTTTACATTTGCAGCTCAAGAAAGACCTTTTTTTCCTTTTAATGAGACATTTAATGAACCCCATACATTAATAAATAGCGCAATAATGACATGTCATGATGATTTTGTCTTTACTGCTGGTTTATTAGGATGAATTTGAACCTTTTGTGTTCTAACTTGTGTCGTTGGCTGTGAATTTAATCTTGAACCTTAAGGATGATGTTATTAATTCTTTCAATGTTAAAATATTCTTTTTGTTTATTTTAGTTTGACTTATTTAAGAATGTAATGCTGTGACTCGGTTTACTGTTTGATTGATAGTTTGATTGATCCTCCGACTGGCCATGCCCGGAATCGGGAGCTGCGGTCTGAGATTCTGAGGCCGATTATTGTAAAGGTGTTTGGCCACTCTGTCTTTGGTTTTGAGGCTTCTCGCCAGCTCGCAGCTCTTCGTCAAGGAAGGCGGTCCGCTGCTGATTACACAATTGACTTGCTCATGAAATGAGGCAGCACTCACGGCATGTTTTTTGGAGGGCTTAAATGAGGAGTTGAAGGGCGAGATTTTCGCTTAGGAGTTTCTCTCATGCCTGGATGAGTTAGTGGAGTTGGCCATTCACTTAGAAAAGCGTTTTGATCTGCGCCTATGTGCCCGTGCTGACGTCACTATGTTTCGGGGATCACCACTTCAGTGCCATCTGAACCATGCTCAGAGGCTGAACCCATGTAGCTGGGTAGAATCCATGAGCATCAATGCTGAATTCAGGAGAGATGGTGCCTTTATTGTGGTAGTACTGGCCATTTCGTTGCCACTTGCCCAGTAAAAGACAAGGCTCCCAGTAGATCGGGGAGTACTGGCGATCTAGACTCCTCTATCCCCATTCTTCAAGTCTCGCACCATGATAACAGTCATTCTACTGTACGCTGGGGTACCTCTTCTGTTTCTTGTTTGGCCCTCATTGACTTTGCGGCTGAAGGAAATTTCATTGAGCTACCGCGCGCCCCGGTGAGTCTCACTACATGTGGCAATCATCAAGAGACAATAACCTTTCTTGTTTTCCAGTCACCCATGGCCCCTGTTTTCTCAGGACATCCCTGGTAAACGCAGCATAATCCTCAGATTAACTGGGCAGATGGTTCTATTTTGTCATGCAGCTTGTCTTGTCATGTCAAGTGTCTTATTTCGTTCTTGTAAATTGATTGATTTCATAATTTCATAAAACTTCATTCATAATTTCAGTCAAGTTGCTGCCCCCCTGAATGCTCTGTAGTCCTTTAAGTCCTGTTTCGTTTGGTTTGATGCTGCAAAACACGCATTTGAACGTCTTAAGAGACTATTTTCGTCTGCACCAGTTTTGCCTGATCCAGAGAGTCAGTTTATTGTAGAAATGTATGCGTCAGATATGGGAGTGGGCGTGAGTCAGTTCAGTTACCCTGTCATGGCTTCTTCATGATCATCTATAAATCTACTAGTGCATTCTGGAGTCTTCTCCTGCATTCTGGAATCTTCTTCTGCATTTTTCGGGTCCTAAGATTTAAAACTCAAATGTTTGTCCAGCCTCCTGGATGAGTTCTGACCAATTAGGCTTTAGTCTTTATTTGAGAGGTGGCATTTTCTTCACCTCTCATCGTAAATCATGCGTTATCTGTGATCTCTTTACTCTCCAGCTCTAGCAGAGAGTACAGTTTAGACATGATTCCTATTATAAGAATAATAAACATGTTACACAGATTTCAATCAAGCCATCTTCATAATTGTGAACATACGATCGCACTGATAGGAAACAAGACACACTTTCATTAAAACATCTAATAGTTATAACACTTACATGACTTATATGTGATCTAAGCATAACAGACACATATATAGGTTGTAGACACAATATAAAATTATGTAGTTGAACGATGTTTGATTATAAGTCAGTCAAGAATTGTTTTGGGATGAATTTATGTATTTTGATATGTAAAGTCTCAGTCTCTGTGGTTTTAAGAGATTTCAACACTGGGGTCGTTCAGAGGTCCTAAAGAAGAAGATCTGTTTAGTATATCTGTCGTGGAATGAAACAGCCCTGAGCTGTGCCGTCTCTGATCCAATCAGTCTTTTCCAAACTGTCACGATCCACACACAGGAAACAGGGGTAGATCCAAAATGCAGTATTTAATAGGGTAATCCGTAAATCATTATCCAGTCCAAGCAAAGGTCAAAATCCAAAAGGCAATCCAACACAAGAAACAAAACAAGAAACAGGCAAGAACAGAACCAGGTAGAACAGACATCCGAAGTGATGTGATACATAACAAGGACTCCGTAACAAACATTAAAACAGACAGGGTATTTATACACAGAACCTAACAATGATGATGGGGAACAGCTGAGTACATGGGAAATGTAGTTTATAATGTGAATGACACCGTGGGGGAAGAGGACCTCTAGTGGACACCAGGGAACATAAACCAACACTGTGACACAAACTATCTAGCTTTGACAACGTTCTTCCTTTAGTTGGGCTCATCTCTTTTAAGCTTGCATGGCCATTAAGTTCTTAGCTGGTGTTTTCGTTGGTTAGCGTAGACTGGCTGGAGCCTGGATTTTATGGTTCTGGATTGGTGATTTGGGGTCTGGAGTGTTGAGTTCTGTGTGGAATTATGTTTGAACGAATCACCTGGAAGATTAATTTGTGTTTGGTTCGCCCTCAAATCCTACAAGGGTAAAAACAGCTCTTTACCGGACCAGGGAACGCACCCATTATACCACAGACTGCCACCGGTCCAGTACGTTTGGTATATGTGTGGACAGAAAGTTTGGTTCTCCACACGTAATTTACCCCTTCAGGCATGCCCTAGGAAATTGGCACCCCGATTCATTACGCCTTATACTATAACTAAAATTGTCAACGGGCTGCTGGATGTCTGATCCCGAAGACGGGGATCAGTATTTTGTCGATTGGGAGGGATACGGCCCTGGAGGTGAGAAGATGGATACTGGGATGGGGTGTGCTTGACTGCTCGAGAGTGGAGGACTAGTGCTTGCGCTCATTGCGCTCACACCTGTTTCTCTTTGCTCTGATCTATTTCCCTATTTAAATGTTTACTGCTGTTCAGTAAATCTCAGTAGCCAGCCTTCACTTTTTTGTCCTTTATCCACAATGTGACATTCACATTTTGTTTGGTCAATGGAAGCCAAGACTTTATGATTCTACCCAGAATACTCTAGTAACGACACTAAATACTATAGTAATTAATCACTGAGGCTTGCCTTATCAACAGCTCCTTAGTATTGGGTTGACAAATACCTTGATTGTTTGTTACATACATATATCCAATTTTGTGCTGGTTACACTGCCATTTTCTTATGAAAATATAAAAATATATTAGCAATTCTGTTTGGTGCCTCCTGTGATACAGAAATTACAGTACCTACTTCCCCTTTGATAGATATCCTTCACATGTGAAATAGGAGGAATATCATCTCTGCAGATCACATTTTTTTCAGACAGTTAATATGATATGCCTTGAATCACAAGTGTATGTGAAAAAGTCTACCTCTCATAAATGACTGCAGAGCATCACTTGATTTCTGTGATGATTCATTTAGATAACCTATAGAAAACATAAAGGATATACTGTATCATAAGGTACTTTAAACATTTGAGACATTAAAGGCTACTTAATTAAAGACATAAAGGCTTAATATCAGCATATATAATATTATATCAGTTATGCTTTCATTATACATTTTAGTTTTACTAGAATCAACTTGATGTTAGAGGCAGCATTATTGTTTATGAATGCCGTGATTGTTCCTCGTATTACATAAAAGGGGCAGATGTGTAAAACTGCCCTTAAGCCTTTTGAGAGAATATAAGCATGATCAAAAAAAGATGCGGAATCCTAGCATGAGTTAATTATTTTTTACAAGAGCTGGTGCTAGACGTAACGGTAAAACACCAAAGGAAATGTACCTTTGATTAGTTGGCTATTGTTAACAGAGCAACCTGTATTGGAATGCAAAACCTGATTTCACCAAGTTCAATATTCCAATCAACCAGATTTGAGGGACAAGTTTACAGTTTATGTCAAGTGTATGCTTACAACCAGGGTTAGGTGCTTCTAAATCAGTGTTATTAACTTTATTAATTAAGTGTATATTAAATTAAATTTCTCTCTGATTTTAGGGATAACTCATGGGTAGGGTTATCACTCATCAATTCCCATGAACACTAATCTTCTCAGCTGCTCATCATTTAGTTTGTCACCACCATTTGAGTTCCTTCCTGTTCACTCTGTGTTTGTTCGGTTGTTGTTTGTGTTGCACGCACACAGTTACACTTTCTGTCTGTACCTGAGTTTATTTTATTTATAAAAGACATTTCATATTGGAACTAAGGCTGTGCAATATGGAAAAAAAAAATACTATCACGATTTTTTTATCAATATTGCGATTTCGATTTTAAAACAATATTTCCTTACACACAAACATACAAAAGGCATAAAGAAATAACCGACATTTATGCAAAGATACGGTGCCCGAAAATATCTGACTGATGAGAGAGGGGGTAGCCCTCCACTCTCGTCACTGTAACGGTCATCAGCTGGAGTCACCTGAGGGCACTCCACATCAGACGATCATTATTCACTCACAACTACATTTCCCATAATTCACTGCCCGGACTCATCATCCCTGATTATCACATTCACCTGTGTCTCATTATATTGTTTAGTTCACCCCATTTAAGCCTGGTTCACCTCATCATTCCCTGCAAAGTCTTGTATGTTATTCCACTGCATTTCTGAGCGGTTCCTTTGTTGTCATTTTTCCTGGTACTTGATCTCTGCCCTTGTCCTGGTTTTCCCGTTCCTGCCTCACCCTCTGGATTTGTCTGTTTGTTTGGATTGCCTGCCTGTGTATGACCTCTGCCTGGATTCTGATTACGATTTTGATTCACTTTAATAAACTGCATTTGGATCCTCAACCTTTGTGTCTCGGAGCAGTTCATAACAGTCAGTCTTCTGGATTCAGGATTAATAATTACTAGTTATAATTACACTCAATAAACCTGTTTGTCCAGCAAACACTGAATGTTAATTATTTATTAATTCTAAGAAATTATAATTTCCAGGGCATCGGAAACAATTGTCTTACTGTACAGTACAACTCAGAACATGTAGCCAAAATCTGCATAATTTGGGACTCCAGTTATGAGCATGAAACATGGACAACTTTATGTGTGACATGAACAAGACTTTATTAACTACACTAAACACTTAAACTACTCTAACATACACACACATAAATGCATACAGTTTACCAAGGGAAAGAGAGCTGAAGCAGAATACAGGAAAGCGAGAAGTTATAGCATTGTTTGAATTCAGCAGATAAAAAGCCTTGTGCAAACCATCAGTCTTTAGTTCTAACACACCCTTATTTAAAAGGGGTAGGGATACTCAATGTATCAAATAATGAGTCTAGGTTTGATACTTGCATGTCTTGTCCATTTGAATAAAACTGTCCTGATGCAATTTGTTGAGGCTCAAGTTCATCTTTGCTGATGGTGTCTTGATGAGGGTGAACCAGTTGGAGTCAAGAGGATCTTTGGTGAATGGAAAGACGAGGCCGCAGCCTAGCACAACCTTAGGGGTCCTTTGAAGACTTCTAGCTCAGCATCATCTTCACATCAGAATTTCTCAGAAAACGTAAACTGGTCATGATCTGTGATTTTTAAAGTGTGAAGGTGTCACACCCTCAGGATTTGAGTGATCCAATAAAAAGTTGTTCGCTTTGGAGAGAACTTTTACGATCCATTGTGTTCTAGCAGGGCATTTTAATATTGAATTTGATTGGGTGTTTAAGAGAAGAACCTTCAAGATTCTTATAATACTAATGCATCACAGAGTTAAAATGTAATGTAAATTAACAAATAGAGAACAAAGATTGGAGTTCATAGAGACCAAACATGCTACACATTTGATTTTGGTTAACCAGAGTATGCAAGTCTGAAACATTAATCCTGCTAAACATAAATCAACTCTGTAAAGCTGCATTTTTTCAACTACGCCAAACTCTGTCCCTATGTCAGCCCAAAAGACGCTGAATCGCTGGTACATGCGTTTATCACATCTCGCCTCGACACACATTTGCACGCACACAGTGTTACACCTTCTGTCTGTACCTGAGTTTATTTTGTTATTAAAAGACATTTCACATTGGAACCTGTTATCATCATATTCTTCATCATTGTGACAATATGGTTGTTGTGATTAAATTTTCAGACAGGATTGTTGTTCCAGGATCCCCAAAATATGTTGACACAGGAACGCATCTTACCTTTCAGTTGGTTTAACACTAGAAGTGCCATGACGGTCATTTTGACCGTTTTGAATTTTATATCTGCAATAACTTTGTTGAAAAAAAAAAAAAAAAACCCTGCTGGTACCTGACTTTTCCTAAAAGTGTCTGTATTTTCATTTAAAATGTTTTTCATTTAATTTACACATAAGGCAAAAAACCCCCAAATGAACATAATTTACCTATTTCGTCCATAGACGGTCATACTGACCGCACTGAATTTCGTGGTATTATTATACATATACCAATATACACAACAATAAAATGTGGTAAAAAATACACAAAACATATTCCACGACAAATCATTTAAATGTAAGGATATTCAGAACAGAAGAATGAAAAAATAATTATAAACAAGCCAAAATGAAATACTTGCGAAAGTGAAAGTAAGCAGAGTTGGGCTCTCGTAACTCTCTAATTAGAATCAAAATTTTTCAACATTTGCGATGTATTTGGATGGTAAACTATTGTTTATTATAGGCTTTGTACTTCACTCGCGTTCCAATATCGACGGAAAAAATCATTCTCCTCACATGCGCAAAATGGTACGAATTGTAGGCTACTACTGACTATATAAACAGAGAAGTGGAATTTTTATATGTTAGGTTGACTATTTTATTATTATATTTTATTATGGCTATAATGAACAGGCTGCAATGTCAAGATTGCAATGCTGGAATATGGTGTGTGTGTGTGTGTGTGTGTGTGTGTGTGTGTGTGTGTGTGTGTGTGTGTGTGTGTGTAAGGCGCGGGCACAATCGAACAGTGGAAACATGAAAACATAGGCTACTCCGTCATTTTGTTCAGGACATCTACGGATATTATTATTTATAAATGTATAATCAAACTTGTTTAAATGTACAGTTTGGTGTTGTTTTGTTTTTAAAAGATATGCTAATACAATAAATGCATTAATCTCTCAATTGGGCATTTATGGGACGTGGGACGTGTATTTATTTTGCTCTATAAATAGCGCAAAGGTTAGTAGACGGCGTAACTTTCTGACATTTGGCAGAGCTACTGTATGTGTGTTCGACATAAGTTATTTCCGTGGGTATAAAACCCCGGTGGTGTAGTCGGGATCAAGTATGACCTTTGGGTAACACCACGGTTACAATGATAACAAATGAATGAGGGAAACTCTGGGCTTAAATGCAAGGAAAACACAAAGGGAACATGATGAACACAGGTGAACAGAATCTAGTAAACAGGTTTACTAGATTCTGTTCACCTGTGTTCAGCAAGTTCCCTTTGTGTTTTCCTTGCATTTAAGCCCAGAGTTTCCCTCGTTCATTTATAGCAACAAACTAGAGTGTGAATGAGTAACCAAGGGAACTTATATGAACATGTAAGCAGGAGCAGAGCAAACAAAAAGAAAACTAAACTAAAACAGACAAGGGAGCCTCAAAAGTACTTAATATTATTTAATAAGAAATAAGACAAAACAAGCATTAAAATAAGACAAAACGGCTAAAAATCAAGATTTTTTTTTTTTTTTACTGAATTAACGAGACAGCCTAATTCTCAAACCGCTTTACATGGAAAAGTAATGCAAATTCATTCAATATTATAACTCCATGGGTATTTAAAAAAAAAAAAAAAAAAAAAAAAATCTAGTTATGCCAATAGTAGTTTTAAAAATCTTTATCCTTAATCCTTATCGAGTAAATAAACTGGAAAAGTCATGTGGCCTTCAAATGTTGTGTACAATCCGTATGATTTTGTGTCAACCAAAAAAAATAAATAAAAAAGAACAAACAAGCAACAATTATAATTAAAGCGACACTATGTAACTTTTCAACCTTCATAATATATTTCCAAGATCCTTGTGATGGTACATCGACTTACAATAGGTTGAATGACACGTCTGCCATAGCCTGACAGGGTCTGTATCGCTTTTACTGGCACTATGTAACTTCGGGGTTCGGGTAGTAACAAGAGCACAAAAAGAACTACAAAATTCGACTGCTTTACGGCATACGTCACTTCCCCCACCATTTCGTCAAATTTGGACGTGAGAGGCCAACCAGCGTTTGTTTTCGGCTTTCGTGCGTATGTTTTTGTCATGGGGGTTGTTTACACCTGGCCACTTTATGCGTTTTCTCAAATCCGATCGTGAAAAGTCCAGGTTTAAATGCCCTCCGAAACGCATTTGAGACGGATTTGAATCCGATCCCTCAAACCACTTCAGGAGGAGATCTGAGACGCATTCCAGACGAAACTGGACAAGTGTAAATGCATATGGTTTTTGAAACCATATATGTAAATTGTACTCCTCCCAAAAATGCTAAAAAAAAAAAAAAAAAAAAAAAAAAAACGTGTGAGAGCGTTGTATAGGCTATTATGTTATATCCAGATATGACGATGCGCTGGAACCATTTTTTTACAGTCTATGGCTGGAACACGCATCACCGCAGATGAGCAACTGCATCAAGCAAACGTGCAAACTATCGCAAATCAAAGTGAAAGTAAGTCGCAGACGCTTAACACACAATCTTCATCATTAAAAGTAAAGAAACGAAATTATCTTACCAGGGCTGTTACTGCTCTCTCTTATTGCGGTCTTTGATTTTGACATTTTAGCTGATGATCTATAAAATGCAGCTCATATCTGTTGCTTTCGTGACGACGTTGTTGACGTTGATTCCTGCGATTATCATGAGAACAGCTTTCAATATCTCACATAATTATCATAAATAAGCCTAACGTAGAGGTTGTAAATAGTGTAAACGAGCACAATTTGCAAACTATTATGATAAATTGCAATAATAATGTCTAATGACATCATAACGGCCAATGTTATGAAATAATGCGACGTACATTTAACTTAATTGATGTTATCTGGCATTTTGTAATGTTTACATTCCAATAAAAACAACACAAATTAAATTATACAGTAGGCCTAGACTATAGACTATTTACTTGTGATTTAGCTGCAATCACGTAAAAATGTTATAATATAATTTACGACAGTGCAAGTATTCCACAGCGACTCTAGGGGTCGCTGTTTGACAAAAACACAATTTCTACTTAGTGTGGCTTTAACAGGGGTTGAAGCATTTAAGCTTCAAAAAGAACACAAAAGCACCATTGGTCCATGCAACATATTTCAAATCTACTGACACCAAGTTGGTAGATTTGTGCGAGAAACAAAATAAAACTATCTTATCCTATCCTGCATTTTATCCAGTCACTAACAACTGGAAAAGTCATGGGGCATTGCATTCATATTGTTGTGGACAATGGAAAGCCTTGGAATCAAAAGGTTAAGAACAACTGTTTCAGACTGTTATGATGTTTTCAGTTTTGATATATTTGGCTAAGTATAGAGTTGTAAACATCATCCTGCCCTGAAACAGCATTTGAAAACAAGCAATTTTTGGCTAATATTTTAATGTTATACAAATACAATACAAAATTGATCTTTCTTGAGATTGTAATTTTTGTCCTTTGTTTTCCAATGCTGTTCTGATATCCATTTTTGTGTCTCCCTCTATCTCTTTTTCTCTTTGTCTCAATTTCCTAGTTCCCATTTTTCCTAAATATCTGTTTCTTCACCGCCGTGCAGTCCTGCAGTGCATTTCTTTCTGCTCATCTACCTCTCGTCTCTATTGTATGTTCAGTTTCTGAGCCCATCACTCCTGCAGCTCCACCATTATGGAGCGCTCAGACACTGATGAAAGAACCCCGTGAGTCAGCAACCGTGGGATCAGAAGAATTCACCTGCACCACACACACACACACACACACGCACAGTAATCTTGAGAGAGAAAAGCAGTTATTTCATTCTCATTGTCTGACTATGTTATACTTTGCACCCTGACTAAGGTTTGGAATCGAAGTTCCTCTTGAAAACCGGTTCCATTTTCATAAAGAATACTGGAATCAAATAATTTGCATGAAGTTGAGTTTCGTTAACGTTTATATTTTCCCCCTGCAGATGGAACACTGCACTACATTACAACCAGCATCAAACCAATCGAACTAACCAATCTCAAAAGTCAAACCACCATTTGCAATAGTTCTAAAAGCTATCCAGTCTAATTTGTTTTTTTCTTGTCTCCACAGTAACCATAGCTGACTTTCTTCGCATCTCTTCCATTTCATCCACAGCAGACCGATGTAAGAATTAAGTGTATTTTTTTTTTTTTTTTTACTTAATAGTTCACCCACAAATTAAAATAATAATTTGCACCATCGTGTTGTTCCAAACCTGTATGATTTCTTCCACAAAACAGAAAAGGGGATTTTTTTTCATACAGTTATAATGAACAGGTCTAAAGCTTTTAAGAACACAAAAGCACCATTTGAACTTGAAAATGCAACATTTCAAGTCTACTGAAGCTTTGTCAGTGGAAGATAGCTTTGTGCGATAAACAAAATAAAATTGAAGTTTGCTGAAAATCTTTGAGTTGTATATTTTCCAATGAATCGGTTGATACAGTTAGGGTTAGATACGGAATGATTCATTCGTTCACAAATCAGATGGATATGGTTCTTGAGTTTAACTCACTGAAACAGCGATCTCATTGCAGAGGTTAACAGCTCATTGGAGGGGAAGATTATCAGTGAATAGATCCATAACGTCCAATGTATTCTTTATACAAACCTTTCACATGGCTTCAGAAGACTTGGAGTACTGTACCTCACACAAGCCATATAGACATTTTTTATTTATGGTTCTTTGGCATCTTTTTTTGAAGCTTGTAAGTTATACAGGTTTGGGCGCATCAAGGTGCATAAATAATGACCACATTTTCATTTTTGGGTGACATAATAATTTAAATGTAAACAGAAATTGGCACGGACTAGAGAAGGTGGGTGGAATTGGGTTCGGACCATCTACCATCTGACATGGTAGATATAAGAAGATTATGTACTTCAGTGTTTTCAGTCTATTTTTTAGTCCATTTGATTTTAATTCATTTTTTCAGCAGTTTGATCACGCTCTAGTCATCAAAGCGCAATTGTACAGACAGAATATTTATGTGAATCACACAGAAGAACAGACAGTCTGCCGTTGCTTGATCAGGTGCACATTGGGGGCAGTAACTTTCATTTCTCAGTAATCTCATTTCTACCTCTCTCGTATAAATGCAAATATATTTTTATCAAATTTGGCTCGATCTAAGTTTGTATCCATGTACGTACTGCACCAACTGTAGGTGGGAGAAAAAATCGATTCACCTATGCATTGTGATTTCTTTCACAAACAATTCTGGATCAATCCACAAAAGCTCACAATCTGAATTGTGTAATGCATCAAGAATAGTTTTGGATTTGGAATAAAGTTTAAATCAAAATTTAATTAAATCATTAGGTGCCCAAAGGTTCCCACCACTAGTACCCACAATGCATTTTTTAAAACGTCTTAAAGCACATTTTTATTAGGGCGGTTCGATTCCGGATTTTTTGGAATCGATTCCGATTCCGATTCCTGTTTCTGTTGGACGGTTGTGATTGGTTCTTATGATCATTTATATACTACTTAATAGAAAATGTAGTGTTTATTTTTTATTTTTACTCAGCTGCTTCAAGTTTGCATGGTGTGTGACATTTGGAACCTCATTATATTGTGATTCTAGATTTGTATTACATTAACATTACTTGTCTGTGCCAGTCGTATTTTTGACAAAGTGTAACAGCACGTCTTTTTCAGTTCAGCTACATTCAATTTGACCAATCAGAGCCAAGCTTTTCAAGTCGAAGTCGAAGCAGACTCGAAGAGATGAAGATACTGCCCTCAGAAGTTACTGGTAAGTTTTAGTCGCTGTTTGCATAAATAAAAAGCTCACTGATTAGTTTTTTCCAATAGGGGGATAGGGTTGCTATGCATTTTCTAATATGACTTACACGTGGAATACTGACGTTAACCACTATAACATGATGCTGACACTGATTTCTAGCAACTTCAGCACTGGGTATATAGTCAGAGTCTAAAGTCTGTGATACATCTGTTAAAAATCTATGTAGAGACATTTGTCTGTCTTAAAACAACTATAAAACATTGTCCAATGCATCTGCAAAAAATAAAATAAAAAAATAATATTTAGTCATTATAACATGTACAACATTACATTAACATTATTTTTATTTGCAAAATGAAGCTGTGCATTTATTTCTGATTTCCTGATCAATTTTGCTTCATTATAATGATGTAAATGATCTTTGAAAAGTTTGTCTTGAGCTGACCAGATAATTATGGTAGTGTGTGTTGATTGGTGTTTATATTTGTTCAAGCTTGACAACCTTATTGCCTTTTTAATTACTTTCTAATATATATTTCTAATTATAAATTAGTACAAAGATTACATTGTTAAAAAGGGATGCTAATAAGAGAGCATACATTTGAAACTGCTGAGTCTGTGAAGGGTTTTGATTATTACCCACCAGGTGCATTGTACTCAGCGCACTGTCATCCTTAAAATGAAAACAAATCATTCATCATAATTTGCCTGCCTTATATGTGGCTTTTAAAAAAGAAAAAAATATTATATATATATATATATATATATATATATATATATATATATATATATATATATATATATATATATATATATATATATAAATCTTAGTGCAGAGACAAGCGAAGAAGAGAGTAGTAAGTATGGTTTAATCTCATATCACCTCTGTTTTTTTTTTAATCAGGCCCCTATTGTTCTGGCATACAATATTTTGCACAACTTCTAATTTCCTTAAATCGTTGCAACAGAGATGAAGAGAGTGCATGTTAACACGTTCATGGGAAATACCCTAGGTTTAAATAAACTACAATTATCAATATACAATATACATACCCTCTAATACTCACAGGTTGCTTTATTGCAAATAACTATATCAGTGACTTTTTGATTGAACTTTGCTCGCTGTAAGTTGTGTTGGGCTTCTTCTAATCTTATGTTCAATGTAACTCATAGAGTGCTGTATAGTGACGACAGACAAGAGGATAAAAATGGACACTCATGTCTAGCTTGATGAGCAAATGGGCTAGTCAAAGCTTTGAAAGGTAAACTGAGAAGTCAACGGAATTCGAATGCATTTCTATGCAAATTATTATACATATATTCAAACATGGATACAAAAATGTTAATCATTGGTTAATTTAATATAAATTCTTCTTCCCTTTCACAGATCCTGTGATAAAGCAGTCTTATCTGAACCACAAGCCCTCAGTTGCGGAAAATGTGAGTAATGTGATGTAATATTCATAGTGTACTTTTCAGTAATACAGGTATAAGTGAAATGTTCTACAAAAAATATATAAATATAGCTCTGCCATAGCATTTCACTGATATTTGTTATAATGTATTTTGTTCAAGAGATTATATATTCTGCTCTACTTTTTTAATGTATTCTTATGTATTTATTTTGCAATGTACACAACAAGGTACTATATTAAAGTTTTTTTGATTTTCAAAGTCTGTATGTCTTAACATTTATATTTAATTATTTTAGCACTTTTAATATACCATTTTGAATACTGAATAAAACAGCTTTATAATAAACTATTAGTGTAATGTTAATACATTTTTAATGAGCTGAAATGCTATTTAAATGTTCTTGAAGTACATAAAACAATTAAGCTTCAAATATATTATAGGCTAACTGTAGTTTAAGACATGAAAGTTTTTTTTAAATGAACTGTAAAGAAATACACTTAAATGCACTAAATGCACTTGAAGTGGTTCCATTTTAGCACAATTTAATATATTAAAATATATTGCAAATAGCTTAAAAGTGATACACTTTTCATCTTCCTTCCTCTTGTCTGCAGCCTTTCTGTTCTCAATCTTCTTTTCTGCTCTTTTTGATTCTCTCTGAGATGAATGGATTCCCCCCTCCTCACAAATTGACTTCTGAAGTTTCACAGCAATCCGTCCCCCCGTTTTACAAAGGAAGCATTTCCTAAATCCTCCTAGTATACACTGATATATTTTAGCTGACATTCTGCTCACTAAATTAATATGAGTTGAAAAGAAGATGATTAATGGCACTTTCCTTATTATTCACATTAGCACTATCATTCCGGTGGCTGTCATAATACAGTAGTTGTTATTGTCATCATATTTATGAGACGGAAATCACTCTTCATCATGATAAACTGATGTGTCAGTTTAATGTCTGCAGACAGAGCATTGCAAATGGTTTCTTAAAAGTCTTCAGGAAAACAAAGGGTATTTACATGAGAAATTATCTATGTGAGCCTGAGATAATCATTAGTATACTTATTTCTCATATTTTTCTTGCTCAACTTTACAGTACTTCTCTTTTCTGACACTTTGTCCTTACTTTGCATACTATAAGTGTGTGTAGTATGAAAGTACTACATTCGCCATGTTGTCATTATTATGTGACCTACCAGTGTCAGTTACATTGATTCACAACCATTCATAACTCCTCTCCTGTGGCCTAATGGGATAGTAAAGTGTCCATCATACACACTTCAGAATCTCGCTCGAAGTAGTAGCTCATCCGGGTAATGTTTGCCTACTCTTTTATGAGTACTGTGAATTCGGACATACTTCTTTTGTGCCAATTGGGGAAGTATGCGATTTCGGATGCAGCCTATGTGTTAGCAATGCATGTAATGAATGTATTTGTTTGTGTGTGTGTGTGTGTGTGTGTGTGTGTGTGTGTGTGTGTGTGTGTGTGTGTGTGTGTGTGTGTGTGTGTGTGTGTGTGTGTGTGTGTGTGTGTGTGTGTGTGTGTGTGTGTGTGTGTGTGTGTGTGTGTGTGTGTGTATATATATGGGTAGTTGACGTGACGTAGCTTTTTCACCGTCACAGAAGATAAAAAATTATTTATTTCACATTTTCATCATTTAGAATACTGTAAATGGTTAAACATTTTCTTGTTTTACAATGATTTGTTGTTTTAATACCCAAGTTATTTTAATTTTTTTTTACAACTTTGAGCCAAATCTCAAAATCGTCCTATGGTTTGACGGTAGACAAAATTATTTCATAAATATTAACTTTTATAAATAAAGAAAATAATGTTTAAAAATCTTAATGAACACTCCTGGCATAATTGTGCAAGTGTCTGTTTCACTAAGTGGCCATCACTTTTCCTATACATACATTTCTAAAAGTGTAGGAATTTCATGAAGTTTGTCACAGAAAAAAATGTCCTTTGGTGTTATGCAATAACCTGATATTAAGTTGGGCAATATCATGGACAACTACATTTAGTTGAAAGACCCCATTCAAGGTCATGTGACTGAAGACCATAGACAGTATATAAACTGGACACAGCGACCCCATAGGTTTCAACGGAGAAAAGTGAATTCAATTAGAAGCTCTCACTTCCTGATGGCTGAGCGTACTGCGCAGACTCAAACTGAGCTTGACGACGTAGATGTGACGTGAGCAACCCGTCTGTCTTCTAGTAGCTGTGCCAAGAGAAATCTGAATCATTCAGTTCCGAAACTTGCAGAGACGGAGAGTGTGAGTGGTGTGTCCATGAGCTAGGAGCAGGAGCAACTTTTGCTAAGTATTCTGATTAATTAATTTGTCATTTTGCTTCCACATCCCCCCGATTGCCCGCGAGCTTCTCCTCCTGTCCATACGGTAATTTTTCTATTGTGCGACAGAGAGTCGCGTGGTTATGACACAATCGTTAGCCTATTTTTACAAAAACTGCTTCTACGGGGCCATAACGTAAGATACAAGGTAATGGAGCCATTTTGTGTTTCTTTAGAAATAAATAATGGACAAATGGAGTCTTTAAACGCCTCAGATGTAAAGTTATTCGCTGTCAAAGTGACGCCAAAATGAATGGGAGTCAATGGATTGCTAACAGCAGGTGGGGGTCCGCTAATCAATGGCGGCGCCCGGGGAAGCTTCAATGTTTTCCGAAACACTGCCCCCCTGCTGAAGACCCCTATGAAGCCCATGAGCAGTGCACATAAGTATTTCTCTCAGAATTGTTCAAATATTTAACTATGTTTTCAGACCACTGAAGTTGTTAAGTTTTTTTCTTTTTTCTTTGGTGTGACACCCCTAAATTAATTTTTTTTAATTCAAATTTGTATTTTTAACAGCAGGACTATGTAATATTATGCAAATGTATCGTGCAAATTGCTAATGACAATTCAGCTAGTATTAGCATGGTTATTAACTGCCACAAAAGCTCAAATGTCCTTTGGTGTGACAGGAAATGTCACATGAAATGTCCTTTGGTTTGACACTTTGGCCTGTCACACCATATGACACAGATGTCACACAATAGGAAAAGACCTCCTTAAGAAGCTATTAAAACAAATAGATAAAGTTTCAACAAAAAACAAATGTCCTCCTTTATAATTGTCACAATAAACACTATTTATTCTTACTCTTTTTATGCAATGACTATCTTTGTCATTTGGTGTGAGGTTTTGTCCTATGGTATGACAAACATAAAACAAAACAAAAGAAAAATATACTCATTTTAAAATATCTTTTAAAAAAAGAGTCAAGTTTGGCAGTAGGGGAATTAGAACTTTCATGTAAAATAAATATCACTTTAAGAAAATAATGTTTTAATTCTGTCTCAAGTATTTGTTTTTAATGTTATTTAATATAATTTCTTAGTACTTTTTAATAGGACACATTTACAGTAGGCCTACTGTTGAGTGAAAACGTGAAAAAAATATGTGAAGTCATTGACAAAATGAGTGACCACTACTCTTTTCTGAAACTGCAGTTTTCATACTCCATAAATATATGTATTTTTTCTTAAAAAGTTATGTTTTCCAAAAAAAGTACTTTTTCTTGGCCATTTGTCAACTACCCATATATGGAATGCAAATAAATTAATACTTTTATTCAGCAGGGACACGTTAAATTGATCAAAGGGGACAGTAAAAACATATAATGTTACAAAAGATTTCTATTTGAATAATGCTGGGTTACACTATTTTATGGTGACGTAGTTATATTGTATTTACTCAAATTAGTACACAGTAATATCAATTAACTACATGTATATGTACATATAGAGTTACGGTTAGGGTTAGGGTTTAGGTTCAGAGTTAGTTGCTTGTAATTATGCATCATTTACTGTTATTACTATAGTAAGTGCATGAAGTAACTGTCACAATCCTTAGTCTCCAGACCAGTCACCTCAGCACACTATTCCTATCATCCTCTCTGGCTACCACATGTACACACTCAACAATCATCGCACCTGTCTGCCATCAGCCTCATCAGTTTCTCCATAAAAGCCAGCACCAAACACACATCTTGGTCTGGTCTCATCATTCTCTGAACACTAACCCGACCACTAACCTGAACCTGTGCATCACTAACCTGAACCTGTGCATCACTAACCTGAACCTGTGCATCACTAACCTGAACCTGTGCATTGAACTATCCCATCCTTCGTCTTCTTCAGTCTTCTGTGTGTCATCGTCTGCCAGTCTTCAGTCCACCAGTTACTTCTTATCTCTACCTACTACAGATAATACTTATCATTCACATGCCAGTATCATCAATCTGCCATCCAGAGACTCACCTGCTAACTTCATGTGTGTTCATTCAGATTTGACCTTTGTCAGCATTCTTCTGTACCATTACAGTAGTGTGTAACTATGTCACCTTAAAATGCTGTTCTTCTAAACTTTAAATAAATGTATTACAGGTTCCACAACAATTAAGCAACACAACTGTTTTCAACATTGACAATATTAAGAAATGTTTCTCGAGCAGTAAATCAATCAGCATATTAAAGATTTCTGAAGGATCATGTGACACTAATGACTGCGTAAAATTCATCTTTGCCATCACAGGAATTAATTACATTTTTTAAATATATTCAAATAGAAAACAGTTTGGCCTATAAAAAATAAATAAAAATAAAATCTTTTATAAATTTACATTTGTTTTCTATCAAATAAATGCAGCCTGCCTTGGAGACCTTGGCGAGTTTCCTCCAATCAGGCGATGAGCTGATAGAGATTGTATGACAATGACTTCATATTACACATGCACAAGAACTGCATTAATAGTGCCTCATGGAGAGTATCTAGATCTAGATTTATTCCTAAACACATATCAGATATACTACCATTCAAAAGTTTTTTTTTTAATGTTTTTAAAATGAAATTCATTCCTGTGACGGAAAGCTGAATTTTCAGCATCATTACTCTATAGTTTTCAGTGTCACATCATCCATCAGAAATCATTCTACTAGGCTGATATTCTGCTAAAAAAAAAAAAAAAAAAAAAAAAAAATATATATTATCAGTTTAAAACAGTTGGGCCATTTCATATTTTTGTCGAAACTATGATACAATTGTTTTTGAAGGATTCTTTGCTGAATATAAAGTTCAAAAGACAAGATAAGAGCATTTCTTTTTTGAACTTTTGATCAATTGAATGTGTCCTTGCTGGGTGAAAACACTTTCTTGACCTGTATACTAAAATAATAATATCCTGCAGTACTTATAGAATGGAACCACAACACTGCTACTGAATCTACAGTACAATCACTGTAGTCCGATTACAGAAGTGAATTTTTCAATTGAACACAATAGGCGTTTTCGTGGATAACTTAGTAGATTCGGAGGAAGCTAATTTGCATGTAAAACAGACCTTTCCAAAATTTGACTCCGGATTCACAAACGCTTTATAAACATCAGATTTGATAGTTAAATGCCCAGCCACGGCAAACCGATGGTGGTGTGCCACCCAAAAATCGCTGGCAGACCGACCGCATTTTCAGATTGGTCGGCTTGCTGACGGTGTGCGCCCGGAGCTCCAACCGTGTCAAGCTGCTGACTTTGTGCCTCCCAAAAAAAACGCTGGCGGACCGCCAGGTCATTGTTAGCTGGAGTAGTATTTGTCCCACCCCTCCTCCACTGTGATAGGACGCCTGGGTAAAAAGTGACAATGACGAGCACTGCATTTTATCCAAAGTTGAAAAGTTTTCAACTCTTAGCTACAAAAAAATAAAATAAATAAATGGGCAGACAAGCTCGTGATTTATTATTATGTGACATAGTGCAGCAAATTCAATGCCAAACTGAATGTTTTACGCACCATTTTCACGTGGTAGGGAGTAGGTATACATTTATTTCGTACCAACAAACATTTTGAAAATATGAAAATTTTCATGAATCCGAAAATTTACATCAGAACGACTTTACAAACGATTTACACAAAAATTTGTTTGGCTCGTGAGTGCAATCAGTGTAAAAATGACTGTGATGAGTCAGTTCTATTCTAACATAGGCTACAGAGCTACCTGATAGTAGTAGATTGATCACACTTTGTGGTGAATCAAGCACGTACAGTTATGTGTGAGACTTAAATCATTGTAGTTACTAGTTGTTCATGTGGCAATGTGTAAAGATGCACATTTACATTTTTGTTAGCACTATTTAATCAAATAAATAAATACAATTATTACATTTGTTTTTGTTCATTGTGTTGTTCTTTAAAATAATTGCGGCCAATTAACAGATTGTAAAAAGTCTTTAAATAGTTTTTAAACACACCTGCAATAATTTTTAGGGGCCAAGCATAACTTCACCATGCATGCTGGCAAAAAGTTATTAAAAGCGCTTCATTAATATTTAAATTCATCATTTGGCAATGGTATAGCTTTTCTTTTTTTGCCAGTTTTAATTTCTTAAAAGTACTAAAAGAATTGTTAATGGTACCATTAAGGGACTGGCATTAATTCATTCTATAAAATTCCCGTCCCTACAGATTGATAGACACATAACAAGGTAAGTAGATAGACAGACGATCACTCTCACAGTTAGAAATAGAAGTCAGAGCGTTCAATAGCTGACCAAAGGAGGGCTGGAAAACGCACTTTATAAACTCTAAATTTGCAAGTTCCATTGCAGACATCCCATATGGATGGAAAATTTGCCTTTATATCCCCCAGACTTTAATCTTCTGTTTAAAGCAGCGTAATGCCATGTCTGTCTCCAGAATCCTTCGTTTTTCTTTCATGTTATTATGGCTGTGCGTAACGGGCGGATGACTGCCAGAGGTTGAAGGATAGAGACAGAGGGCGCAACAGAACCGGAACAGGTCCCTTTCTCGCCAGTCGGCTGATCCCAATTAATATGTAAAAGGAATTTCCCAGTTTGAATACAGATATTCCACAAATCAAAGGCTTTCTTCTCTTTCGGAATGTTAATGTGGGATGTGCGTGTGAGAGAACAAAGGTGACAGAATTACCGTTATTGAACTTATCCACTCTGTGTCAAGCCAGACGTACCCCCCCCCCCCACCCCCCCCCCCCACCCCACACCACCCCACACCACACACACACACACACACACACACACACACACACACACACACACACACACACACACACACACACACACGTACGTTTTAAAGGGTAAATGAATACGACAGTTCTGTAGCCATTAGAGGATGGGGGAAAATAGATTTATGTTTGGAAGCTGAATACACACTATTCAAATTTGTCAGTGTTAATTAGGTGCAGAGACCTGTGCCTTGTGTGTTTTTTGAGTCCTTGTGTGCTAACTTGATTCCAATTTACTTTTGATACTTTAATTAGATATGTTGTACATTTAAATGTACAGATCATGCTCAAAGCGTTCTAATTTGTAATTCATTTCTCAGAACTCCACGCAGTTTGGTTCTGCAAACTTAAGCCCTATTCGGAAGGGATTAGTTTTACAACTGTAAGACGTCTGTCACAGTGCGCAGAAGTCGCCAACTTTCTGCAGAGTCAATAGCTACAGACCTCCAAACTTTGTGTGGCCTTCAGAATAGCTCAAGAACAGTGCGTTGAGAGCTTCATGGAATGGGTTTCCATGGCCGAGCCGCTGCATCCAAGCCTTACATCACCAAATGCAATGTAAAGCGTCGGATGCAGTGGTTTAAAGCATGCCGCCACTGGACTCTAGAGCAGTGGAGACGTATTTTCTGGAATCACGCTTCTCTGTCTGGCAATCAGATGGACGAGTCTGGGTTTGGCGGTTGCCAGGAGAATGGTACCTGCCTGACTGCATTGTGCCAAGTGTAAAGTTTGGTGGAGGGGGGATCAATTCTTCAGCATACCAAGACATTTTGGACACCTTGGCCCCTTCCTGTTCCTACATGACTGCGCACCAGTGCACAGAGCAAGGTCCATTAAGTCATGGATGAGTGAGTTTGGTGTGGAGGAACTTGACTGGCCTTTGGTGTGGAGTCCTGACCTGAACCCGACAGAACACCTTTGGGATGAATTAGAGCAGAGACTTTGAGCCAGGCCTTCTTATTCACATCAGTTCCTGAACTAACAAATGTACTTTTAGAAGAATGGTAAAACATTCCCATAAACACACTCCTAAACCTTGTGGAAAGTTTTCCCAGATGAGTTGATGCTGTTATAGTTGCAAAGGGTGGGCCAACTCCATATCAAACCCTACGAATAAGGAATGGGATGTCATTAAAGTTCATGTGCGTGTAAAGGCAGACGTCCCAAAACATTTGGCAGTATAGTGTATATAAAACAGTTGTTAGCATTTCTATTATTTCCTCTTAATTGTATTATCAATTATTTTCTAATCTTTATATCATGTTTTTATTATTTTTTTATGATACATAACTTTGCTTCAACGTCTGTTGTTTTGAAATGTGCTAAATAATTAAACATTGACTTAACATAGTTGTTTGGTTGGCCTGTTACTGTTGTAAGACTGGAGAAACTGGAAGAACTGGATGAGAGGGCTACTCTCTGAGAAAACAAACATTAACATTTGAACTCTCTTGCTATATTACCATCCCCATTTGAGACACGATCACACTTGAGTTGATCGGCATGGTCAATCCAAAGCTATTATAAGACAAGTAAAGTTGGTTGACTTATATCTGTAGTAGTGGCCAAACCTCTACTGACATTACTTTAATTTCAAGTGTATGCAATCACGGGGGCTATGCCAAATTATCTTTGATTGTGTAAGTGTGAATGCAACCAATCTCAGGTATATAGCAATTACCTCTGTTTGGTGACCAAAGCTAGCGAGCTTGTGATTATGAGACCCACGTTGAACAAGGTGTGAGGACCTCTGAGCGACATAGCTTCCTAATATGAGCGGGTAAAATATAAGTAAAGAGTTAAATAGAACAATCAAATGTATTGCTAAACTATTATATAATTGACCAATAACCAATTGGCAATCTAACCAAAATTCGAGGTCGTGATAAAATGGAGTCAGATAAAAGCTTAAATGGAATTAAATTACTTTGTCACGCAGAAAGACAGTAACACACAGAGACCTTCACCCGTTATATCGGATGACACCTTTGGACCGACCTACACGGGCTTACAAAGTTACTGTAATATGCAAAAAATAATTTTGCTCCAAAATCAGAATGTTACTTTTTAATCCAATGAAAGTTAATTTTCAGTGTTGTCACTAGGGGTTGACAATATTGCTGAGCAGGTTAGTTAAAGTTAGTTTAATTGTCGACATTACTCGTCTTAATAATAATACTGACACAAGAAATAAGAAAATGCATAAAACAATCAGTTATTTACTCTCCTTCGTGTGGTTCCAAACTTGTATGAATCTGTGGAACATGAATGAAGATATTTTCAAGAATATGCAGTCCAGTGTTGTTTGGACCCCATGGTTCTTACACATATCTTCAGTCATGCAAGTTTGGAATGACTTGAGGATGAGTAAATGACATAATTAAAAATTTTGGGTGATCTATCCCATGACCATACACTGGCAGTTCTCTGTCCAAGCACTTTCATTTGCATTTGTACATTTGTGTAGAGTATGTTTCAATTTATCAATGATGTTTTTAGAGGTAGCCTACTTCACGTGCTGTCCCAAGGCATCTTATACTAAGCAATTTTACCTCGCCAGTATGATCATAATTTAGTCATAGAAAATAAGATGCTTTATAAAAGTAGCCCTCTGAAGAGCAGCTCAGAAAATCTACCTCCATTGGAAGCTCCATGGGGATGGGAAGTCATGGTGGGGGAAATTAAATTAATAGACGACACTAGTTAAACTAGAGTAGCCCACAGCTCAGCGGGGGCCCAGCACCATTTTATTGCTCATAAATAGCTACACTCTGCAAATGGTTCAATAAAAAGCAGGCCGGCCTCAGGGCTGTGTCAAATTAAAACATGGCTGCCATGCCATCAGCTTCAGGAAGGCCTTCCGATTGTCCAATCAGCAAAGCCTTTTGTAGTTTTATAGTGGAGAAAAGGTAAACAAAAGTGAGTCGGCCATCAAACTCTTGGCCCCAGCCTCTGTGCACCATATAATAACTTTATAAATTTTTGTTGGTAAATGGTGAACCCTCTTGTTCCTGTCAATGCACCCGCGATGATGAAAAACAACTTTAATCCACTTAAATTTATGCCCTCCCAGTTTGTCCAGCAGGCTCTGAGATTTACAGCGCGTGTCTTTCCTGCATGTATGTTCCACGATGAAATGGTGTGGAGCAATTTGATAAGTTACGACATCGTACATCACTTCCCCGCGACCTGTTAGCTTCTGTCTTTAGCCAAGAGGCACCAGGCCATGCAGAAACTGATGTATAATTTCTGTATGCATACAATGTAAGTGGGCGGAACTCCATCTTGCCTTTTATGGCTGATTGATGGCATGAAACGGCAAGTCAAACGCTCAATTCTGCTTGCTCCTCCTCCACTTGAAACCACGTGTAATAGTTGTCCTCATTTGATGCTTGCCATAAACAATCTTTACATGTTGTGCGGCCAGCATCTGGTAATAGCTTCAGAGTGGTGCTGTCATGTTCAGAGTGGTTTCTTCTTTAAATAGCTGAATTTAATTTACAGTGTAAACTGGGTTTGTGTACACATTATTCATATTACAGCTTTGTGAGTTCATATGCAAAGCCTCTCTGGTTTTATAGACTTGGTAGTGGCTGGACACATAATGCTTATTATGCAGTCATGGACTGGTTCATAACTGCATATTAATGCTGTTTGTTGTGCCATTATTAAAATGGCATGTTGATTATGTGGAAACATGGTTGGTTACATGATATGAGATCACTTCCCTTTTATGGGCAAGTTAGTTGAAGTGTAGTGTAGTAAGATGTTTGACTATAGCATAAAGTCTAATGTTTATTCTGGCCAATAACTGCTCATTTGGATATGGTCACCAAGATAAAGTGACCAAACATATATATATATATATATATATATATATATATATATATCTTTTTTTTTTTTACATGCTTTTACATTAAGCACAGAAAACTACAGTAAAAAATGGCTAACCCTCCCAAATCAAAAATTTCAAGTGACGATAACATCTAAATTTTTCAATTGGCCCAAGTGAAATTCTTGTTGCAATAGTCTGTTAACATTGGCTCAATGAGAAATAATACGTCAGACTAATTGAAAAATGTAGATGTTATCGGTCACTTGAAATTTTTGACTTGGGGATGTAATTTTTCTTTTTTACAGTGTATGTAAAAATATATTGTGTATCAAATCAAGCATAACATCTGCTAGTGGGGGTAAGAATTTTTTTTTAACCGTAATCTAAATTTTTATACGTTTTTCAGAATTTGCGTTATCTTGTCATTTTGCTTCTCAAGTAAATGTATATTGATTTAAGAATGTTTTGTACTGGAAAGCAAGCCATACTGAGTAAGAAAATCATTTTTTAAAGTGTTCTGCTAATGTATATGCAGTTTACTTGCAAATAAGTGCCTCAAACAAACCTCTAAACATAATTTGATGCCAGTAACCAGACAAACTTGTGACATTGCAAAACCAAAATTTGTATCATTGTATGCTTACTGGATTGCTAAAGGGCTTGCCAGTATTATATATATATATATATATATATATATATATATATATATATATATATATATATATATATATATATATATATATATATATATATATATTTGTTTAGTTTTTTTTTGCATTTTTGCCTCATATGGTTTGTGAACAGACTGGACGGTCTGGGTGTGTCGCTTTAAGGCTGAGACTTGTTGAAGTGATGAGTTCAAATAAAATTCCTTACCAAAAATAAATAAATAAATAAATAACATGCCTTACAGTACCTTCCTTACCAATGCCTATAAAATAGTAAGCATTAAAATAGGCCTTTTATTTTATATTTACCTCTCTGATGATGGTTTAATTTTTAGGAATGCACAGGCTGTAATTTAGACACTAAATTGTCTTGCATGTTTTTTTTTGTATCACTAAACTTGCTAATTTGCTTACACATAATTGGAGAGCTTAGGGAGGTAAGCTTTCTTTTAGAGAGTGCCATAATAGCAGTAGGACAACAAAAATATGTCATTGTTCAGTGTATGGGTGGATCATGATTATGTTTCTTCAGCAGAATATTCAGGAGGTGGTAGCACAGGATATGGAGATGTGGCCACTCTCCAAAGGAGGACTTTGAAATAATGGATCAATTTTCGCTTCTCTAATGACTGTGGTGGTAAGGATTTATTGAGTTGATGCAGGACCTTGAGTAACCCTATTAAAGAAAAATAAAATAAAACTAAATAAACATATCCTCTATTGGCAGACTTTGTTTGTTCCATCCAATAATGACTTCTCCTTCCTGAGCTGTCAAACCTCTCTCTGTTTGCAGTGTCTACTCTTTGTAGTCTCTCTCTCTCTCTCTCTCTCTCTCTCTCTCTCTCTCTCTCTCTCTCTCTCTCTCTCTCTCTCTCTCTCTCTCTCTCTCTCTCATGGAGAAAAAAATCCAGGGACATCACCCTAGTGAGAAATGGTGGAAGTGGACATGTAACAGAAACAGCCATCACTGATAATCATTTTCATTTTGGCTCCAAAAAAATCTAAAACTGGTTGTGCATGCGTATACATGAACATATCCATAATGTGGAACAATTCTCTCCTTTCCATATGCTTGAACATCTTTGGTAATAGCATCATGTCTCACTGTTTTTCCTGCACTCCATAAACAGTTTAACAATAAAAGATTGTCTCTTACAAGCTTGCAATTCCATTCGTTATACTTCATCTAGCTGTTTTTAAATGCAAGAACCAATCCCGTATGTACATCTCTCACTTTTTTTTGCGCCGCTGCTCTCTTATTTGTCAAGTGACCTTCTGTCCAACCTCTTTCAGGCTGGCCTTAAGCCATTCTTGTTGTTGAAAGCTGCCATCTAAAAAAAAATGGCAAGAACTTGATCAAAATGGCATGTTGGCTTTGTGAGCAAACAAATTAAATCCACAATAATAATATCTAGCACCTTTCTAATTTTAATTTTAATTTTTTTTACAATGTTGCCAGTTTTCCTAGTCTCGATGAGATTTGTCTTAAATTGCAATTTGAATTTGAATTCAAGGAAATATAATTTAAATAAACATCTTTTTTTTTTAACTGTATGTCTACCCTGGCAATGCCTTGTTTGAAAGTTTAGAAAGCCTTGAAATTTGAAGGTTCATTGGCCATAGATAGATAGAAAGATAGATTGATACGTGCATACTGTACATACATACATACATACATACATGCATTCCACCAATAGAAATTTGTATTGAGTTTATAAATTTCATCTTTAATAATTTAACTTTTGTGGATCTGGATGGAAGAACCCTCCATTTCCAAGATGGCGTTACCTTTGAATTTCAGTTCAGTAATTTATCATCCTGTCATTCTAACGAGAACTCCATTTCAACTTCCTTAATTTTGCCCAGGATTTTTAGACCTCTTTGACGCGATCCATAAAATAATATGACAATATTGCCAATCAAAATGTAATTACTGCCCAGGATTAATCTACACGGGTACAGTAGGAAAAAGGGAAATGTTGAAAAAAAAGCGGGAGGAAGAGAATAAGTCGTAATTGTCATTATCACTGGGCTCTGGGTCAGGTTTCAGCTGATAGGCACTTGAACCGCTTGATGTTTTCCGTTGATATGTGCTCTCATCTGAGGGCTTGAATCAATATCAACTCTTGCCCTCCAAATTGCGCAAATGACTGTTAGATAAAGGCAACTCATAGAACCCCCCACCCCACCTCTGCACCACCAAAAGCCATAAGAGCAGAATAATCCATTATATCTTCCCTTGTGGCGGTTATTATCCAGAGCTGTGCAATGTTAACAATCAGAATCCCATAACCACATACACGTAAATACACATTCATTCCCACTTTACACAACACCGGCTTTTGTTGTGTGTACAAAGAAATAACAGGTTGTTGCAATTGACTCGAAGATTACTGTAATGTGCTTGTGTGTTTTTACTGCTGTGGTTTGTGATGTATAGGTATTAGGAAGCGTCAAGGCGATAAATGTCATGCTGAGTTGCTTGCTGTTTTACGATTGTCTTCAGAATACTCACAGTACTCAGTTAAAAAAAAGGGTCCAAATTGTCCCATTATTTGAAGGGATAGTGAAACCTCTATGTAGCTCTCAAATGTCAAAACTTCTGCATATTCAAACTTGCCATGCTCCATATTTTAGAATTAAAAGCTGAAACAGAGGAGAAAGATTTTACAGCAAATAATGACTTAAATTTGTGCATTATTCCTATTGTATTCTTTCAGAAGACTTTAGCATCAAAGCTGTACAGCTGTTTTGTTTATGTCTTTTACTTTCGTTTTGTGTTTGTTTGTGTTGACCATTCGCCGGTTCCCACCTCCTTTTACCCTTATCAACGAACTTTGTTACATTGGTGCCGAAACCCGGGAGGAAGGAGGAATGCACTGTCATTGAGCCCTTGCCGCTGTTGGGAATCCACTGTGCCGTCGAGCATGGCTGAGTCTGCCGCCATGGCGGTGGGTTGGAGTGAGTTGCCTGGGGGATGGACGAACTTGCTGCAGGCCGGCTGGGTTGTGGAGGGGTGGCTGCCTTCCGTGAGGGAGCGGAGGCTTTGCCACCATTTGCCTGAGGCCGGATCCTGCTGCCGTCCGCCATGATGGGGAGGAGCAGGGAACGGGGACTCCTGCCGGCTGCTTCCGTCTACCGAGGGCTATCCAGCGCCACCGCCAGGCATCGCAGAGGAGTTCACCCAGCTGGTGAGGGACCGGATGGCAGTGCGTTTTGGGAACCGTACCAAGAATTTATTTCCTTTTCCTCTCTCCCCTCTCTCGTCTCTGTCTCATGGTTCCGTCTCCTTTTCTCCGCCTTGTAGACAGACAGCCACCAAGTGCCAAAAAACAACAACAGCTGCCTTTTAGGGGCTGTTTACACTGTTTACTGGCCACTTCATGCGTTTTCTGTGATCAAATAGCTATCCGATCGTGAAAAGACCAGGTGTAAATGCCCTCCGAAACGCTTTTGAGACGGATTTAAATCTGATCGCTCAAACCACATCAGGAGGTGGTCTGGGTCGCACTCCAGACGAAACTGGACAACTCTAAATGCATCTGGTTGTTGAAATCGCATATGTATAAATAAACGTGTAAATAAAATAAATGTGTGAGAGGGTGTTATAGGCTATATATCATAGCCGCTGATATCAATAAAATTCAGCTCATATCTGTTGCTTTCGGTGATGTGAACTCCATTAAATCTGCATATAGCTTTTGCACCATCTTTGCCACCATTTGCCTGAGGCCGGATCCTGCTGCCGTCCGCCATGATGGGGAGGAGCAGGGAACGGGGGACTCCTGCCGGGGGACTCCTGCCAGCTGGATAATATATAATATATATTTATATATATATTATTATTTTTTTATATATTTTTTTTTTCTAAAAAAATTCTGGTGTTATTTTGCCATATACAGTATTTGCCTTATTTAGTCCCAATGTGATGATCTCATATATGTGTTTGGTTTCCTTTTATTCATTCAGTACGATAATTTAATTTAAAACTCATTACTACCGGTAAATGAGAACGCTGTGACCGTTTCACCAGTAATAAAATAAATTAGAAACTGAAGAGAAGTAAAATGCTCATGTGAATTGTTATTTGATTTGTAAACAGAAAAATAAAACTACACTTACTGAACATCTTGCAGTCAAACACTATAAAAAAGGATTTTACAAGATTTAAGAGTCATTTTGTACAGTAAAATACTGTATTTTGATTTGCTGACAATGGTTTAATGTATTGCGGCTCCTTAAGTGGCATCAGATGTAAGGCAGTGCCTTTGTGAGCAAGCTAATGAAATCCAAAGAGGTCAGAGACAATATCTACCATTGATATTCTTCAAAGTTCTTTCATTTTGCCAGTTTTCCCAGTCTTTATGAGACCATTTTGTCTTAAAGTTCCAGAGGGTGAGTTAAACTCCAGCTGATGGAAGGCAGTCGTTTGGTTAAAGCATCAGGAAAGTCATTGATTTTGACCTCTACTGCCGTACAGCTCTAGGTGTAATTAAGGCTCATTATGGTGCAGTGTTGTACACGCTGGCTGCTGCCGCTGCTGATGAGACAGATGGCAAATTTCAGGCTCACAGTGGCATCGGGCTGAGCTGTGCCCACACACTGACTATTGAACCATTCATCTGAAACTCTGGAACTGTGAGCCATGGCCAGACCACCAGCTTACGTTAAGGTTTTTGGCAGAGGCTTTTATAAAAAGTGACTTACAGTATGCATGCCCACAGTATGCATTTCCCGCTTGAAGTACTAGTTGTGCAAATTAAGATATATTCATGGTTTCAGCGTTTTAATTGTGGATTGTTTTTCTTTTGCCAGCTATACCCGTAATATAATAATATTATAGAGCGATAAACACTCAGATAATCTCCCATTCATAGTAATATGAGTGCATCGTCTTTCTTAAGTCTTTGACTTGATGCGGCACTATGCAGACCGATCGGCAGCGGTGTACGAAAGCTGCTTTTGGAGGATGCATTCAAAGGTAAGAAGGCATCAAGGCATAACCAAATCCAATTTTAACTCCGCTTCCTGTCTCCTGAGATACCTTCATCTGATCGATTTTCGAAGGCAGCAAATCAGTTTCGTGAGGCACTTTCGTGCGCAAGCGCTGCCTGCAAAGTCAATAGGCGAGTTTGACTTAATGTAGTGCCACTCAGACCAGTTAGTGCCTGACAAACGCAATGCATTCTGGTAAGAAAGTTTGTCCGACTTTGATCCGCGCCGTTGTTGCGTCACGATCATGTGTGCCATCAAAGTACAACGAGAGCAAGACAAGACCAGCTGCCTGGATCAGGCGCTACAGTTGACAGAAACTACTTATTCCTTATTGGCTAGACTCTCTGATGACAATGATGATGTGTTTCATGTTTATTCTGTTATGAGCTCACACAAGATAACAGCAACTCTATAGCGAGCAGTTGACAGAGCTGTATAGAACTAAAATGCCGTACTTCTTCTGGGCTGGCCAAAAGTAAACTGTCAATATCAACATCAAATCAGAAAATACTATGGAAAATACTGTGCCTTTTCAACACTTTTCAATGTTGATTTAAAAAAAAAGCCCCCCCCCCAACTCCAAATCTACGCCTGTGCATATAACTGTGCATTTAAGTACACATGACAAGTGTTTGAATGTGTTTCTGAGCACAGAGAACAGGGTTTTTTTCCCCCTGGTTTTGCCCGAGGTATCATGTCAGTCAAACTTAGAATCCAACTCCCACTGAATGTGTCTCAAATCTTCTGATGCAAATTAAGCCACTTTATTTCACCAGCTCTCTCTCTCTTTTTCCCCTTTGTCTCAAGCTGGATGTGAGTATCAGAAATAACAATCTTCCAATTCATTAATAATGCCTTGGAGAGAGTATGACAGAGGAAGCCAAAGAGAAAATAGAGTATTTGAAAACAATGAACAAGACAGGACCGCGAGCGGCGAGGGCCGTGATCCCCCTGCGAGATCCGAGGAGAAAATAAATTTGCTCTAATTTCCTAATGGAGAACAAGCTTGTTAACTATCGTTCTGCTAATTTCCTTACCTCCTTTTTGCCTCACTCGGTGTGTGCTCTTTGTAATCTCTGAGGTCACTTGGCTTTACCCAGAATTCTTAGAGTATACACACCATGGGGGTCCATACTGCAGAGAAGAAACACACAAAGAGGTTGTGTGGCATTACAGGCAAATGAAAGTCTCGCACAGCAGTGGTACATAAAGAAACAAAGTACAAAGTGCACTGGGTTTCAGAAGCAGGCGCTACGTGAAAGTTTTTCAGGGTCAGATGCATTACTTGCCTCAGTAATTAATCAGTTTTTTTGCAGCTTCTGTTCCATACTGAATTTAATTTACAGAAGCGGTTATCCATTCTCTATGCTCTCATTCAAGAAACTTTTTTTTATTTTTTTTTTAGTTTGTCATCTAAACTGAACAATAATAATAATTTAAAAAAGCTCTTCGTTTGCTCTGCTTGTTTTTAGGGCTGCAAAATGTGTGCCAAATGTGACAGATGTTGGCATGCAGAGAATAAAGCTATATCTCAAATTTGATCTTGGGACAATTGGATGAGAAAGGTTTATATTTAAGTTTATATTGAGGTTTTACATTTTTGATCAAAGACTATGGTATCATGCCAAATCCTAGCACAGTTTGAGACATGGTTGATATCTTTTCAGGAGGAGATGAGAAAAATCAGGAAATCAAAGTTATTATTTGCTCTTTGTTTAATCTCATTGCTGTCTAAGATAAAAGAATGAGATCTCCTTTGTGATTTTTTTTTTTTTTTTAGAGAGAAATTCATGTCTTTATTGTCATGTGTTATGCTTGGAGCCGAAAGAGCAGAAATGAAGGGAACACAGAACATGGTGTTTAGACGCAGCGGGCTGTCATGGCTTAAAGCTCCTCTGACCGCGGGTTAGTGATTCGGCTATGAAGTCTGTGCAGCAGGGGAATATCACTGTAAATGTAGAGCAGCTTTCGTCACATATATAACTCCATGTTTGAGATTCAGAGGGATTAAAGTCTAACGAAAACTTCCACTGTTCCTCCCTGACCAGAACCGGCTCACTTTTGAAAGATACCATACATAATTTACATTCTAAATGTACCTTTACAAGATGTACCTGAAGTAAATTAAATAGGTCATATGTATTGCAGATAAATGATGTGTGCAGGTGTAATAACCTCTTTTTATTTGAGGTAAATTTTACTTATGCTGGAAAATGGGCAAAAAAGGTCACTTTACTTAAAAGCCTATCTAGACTATGTAGTCTGTTCAAAAGTTTGTGGTCGGTACAATTTATTTGATGTTTTAAAAGAAGTCTCACCAAGGCTGCATTCATTTCATAAAATAAATAAATAAGTAAAAGCAGTATTGTGAAATATTAATACCTGTTTTCTGGTTTAACATATTTTAAAATGTAATTTATTTCTTTGACAGCAAAGCTGAATTTTCAGCATCATTACTCCAGTCTTAAGTATCACATAATCCTTCAGAAATCTTTTTAATTTGGTGCTCAAACAAATCTTATTATTTTCATTGAAAACAGTTGTGCAGCTAAGTATCAGTTGTGATACTTTAATTCAGGATATTTTGATGAAAAGAAAGTTCAAAAGAATAGCATTTATTTAAAACATAAATCTTTTATATATTTCTTGCATCTTTGATGAATAAAATAATTTCTTAAAAAAAATAAATAAAAATAAATGGTAGTCTCATGCATGCACTTTTTAAAATGGATTTTAAAAAAGAGATCTCTAAGGTATTCTGGATGCTAGAAATGTCTTTAGTTCCTTCAGTGTAACTGTGTGGCAATTTGAATTACTAAAACAGTATGATAATTTATCATTTATTTTACCTAATTGCAAAGTTGCAAACATCTAAGATATAATGCATCCCAGTGCTTATTAAAAAGCATTGTCCTAATGCATGTACAGGCTTTAAGTACATCATGACGGAACAGGAATCATCAGAAATCATCTCTTTGAAGGATGAACAATTTAGAACACTCTGTAATAGAGCAACAGCAAGTTTATTACGTCCGTGTCCTTTTGAAGTTGTTTTTAGCAGCTCGAGAGCAAAGTGTCAGCCTGATAACAGCAGCTGTTTCTCCCTGAGGGGTGTGACGCAGATTAAGGGTGGATTAGTTGCTCTGAGCCATGTTGCATGTGTTGTAATTGCAGGGATGATAGTGGCCAGGCACCAGAGGCGCCGTCCTGCTTGTTCAAAAGGGCCCATGTGTCTCCAGAGTTCGGCCCTCTTAAGCACCTTGCAAATTAAATCGGCCTTTCTCGGCTACATGCAGCTTAGTTTGCTGCTGATTGCTTGAGGCTTCTTTTAAAGATTAAAAAAGAGAAACAGTCAGTTCAGACTCTGAATTCTGATTGGAAAAGCCACAATTGATATGTTGTAAAATAGGTGATATGTACTCTACTCTTCAAAAGCTCTTATGTTCACCAAAGCTATGTATGTATATGGATACTATGGAAGTCAGTGGGTCCCATGAACTGTTTGGTTTCCAACATTCTTCAAAATATCTTCTTTTGTGTTCAGCAGAAGAAATACATTTATACAGGTTTGGAACAACTTGAGGGTGAGTAAATGATGACAGAATTTTTGTTTTTGTGTGAACTATCCCAAGTCAAAAGGTGTGTTCAACGTCAGCTGTGGCTGGATGTAATCGATCGGCTAGAGTTGCCGCGTGCAGGCGGGGTGGAGCTGAAAATGGAAACGGATAAAAAAAATATAGCATATCAACTGTGATCAGCAATAATGATAAGCCTAATACTCACAATCAAAATAATAAGGTCATATAGATCATAACACCGTCTCGGAGGTAAGAAGTGGATTATCCTTCACCTGAATTGTTTGTCTTTTCACCCTGAAATGCGCGAGGCAAATGTTGGACCACAATAATTAGGAACTACAGTTTCCACAAATCCCTTCACTCGATTGCGATGTTCTCTTTTATTCTGGACGGCAAGGGCAGTGACTGTAACATTGAACGTATTTTGCAGTATTAAACATGTATTTATAACGATTTCATCAGGCTCTGAAAATTCTTCAAAAAGAACACAAAGAATGACCTCCTCAGCTGCCATAGTTGCAACTCTTGCGTCATCAGTACAGGGTGTTCAACGCACCACCGTTTCTGTTTAAAAACGTTTTGCAACGTTTTGTCGGGGATGAACGCAGCCCAGATCACATTAAGGGGAACAGGAAATACCAGGAAATGATTTATTTATTTATTATTATCAATATTGAAAACATTTATGCTGCTTAATATTTTTGCATAAACTCACATTTGTTTTTAGGACTCTTTGATAAATAGAAAGCTCAAAGAACAATGTTTCTTTGAAATATAAATGTTTTGTAACATTATAATAGGTTTAGTGTTGGTAGTGTATCTGTAATCGTGCATCAGTTAAATTCAATATTAATGCTACATCTAAACTGTGAACAGTGTGCAGACTAACGCACAGACAATCACTAAAGGTTAATACTTAAGCTTAAGTGTTCATCATATCTCTAACCCTAAATGTAAGCATTTTTAAAAGTGCTTGACTTATATTTGTAGTCATACCTTTAAGGGTATTAAACTGCTGTAGTGCGTTTATGATGCCGTAAACACGTCCTCCCACACATGAGCACATTTTGAAGTGTAGGAAAGCCTCCTTCCTCATGTAATAGCTCTCAGTGATCAGACATGCTGCTGTGTTCTCATCTGAAGCCGGAAGACTGCTTATGAAACCTCAGCAGGCATATCTGGGATGTTTCTCTGAAGAAAAGCTTCTCCCAGAGCCATTGTGTGGCTCATTATTTAAAATAACGTAGAGAGAAGTCCCTTTCAGCCTGGTAATTATCCTGCGTGGATGAGTGAGAGCGGATTAGAAAATTCTGTGATCCGGGCGAAGCTACCGTTTCGTCTCTGTTTACGCAAAAGCACCGCCACACTGGCTTACCATTGCAATTGTACAATGTTTCCCTCTAAATGAATTACATGCTCTATTTGAGGAGTAGAATCAAATTAGAGAATGATGGGAAAACAAACGTTGCTGCATTCGGAAAAGTCTTCTAATGATTCCTTTGTTTTCAGCGAGCGGCAAAATAGATTAGATCCTAAACAAATGGGTTTTTACCACTTCCAAAAGCCACTTTGTAAAAAGAGACTTAAAAAGACAGAATGAGAAAATGAGTGAACGACTCAGTTATGTTGGAAGGGAATGACACAGATGGAGTGTGAATGGCAGGGCATCATGTACCTCTCTGTGTGACTGCAGTGGGTGTCTATGTGTCAATAAGTCCTATCTGAGATGAACAGTATTGGGGAAGCTACTTCAAAACTGAAACTACAAAGTGAGTTAGACTACAGTCAGAAAACAAACAAACATTTAAAGCAATTTAAAAGGGAAACATCTTTTGAATTGCATATTTATATAAATATAGTGCCTGAGACAGATCAGACACACAATTATTTGATAAATTTAACCCAACAAGCAAACCGTGAGTTAGAGTTCTATCGAACTTCCCCCAAATTGCAGCTAATACCCAAATACCCAGATGCAGAATTAGGCCTGGATACCATAGCAGCAAAGGCACATCAACAAGATAAGACTGTTTTACAACCCAAAAGATTCTTGAGTGAAAGTTTTACTCTCACTTCATTCACTTTTAAACACAAAAACCCTTTTAATCCTATACATTCTATATATGCACTTGAAATATGTACAAACATGTATTCAGTTTTCCCATCTCATGATTTTCCTTTTATATCGTCTTGGATATGTATTAATTCAAACTCTTGGAATGATTAAAAATTGCTCTAGATAAACAATATCACATGGATGCTTTAGCATGTTTGGTATCTATGAGCTGCAATTTTAATTTTCTGTGTTCATTTACATAACATGTTTCTAACTCTGTAGCACATTAGTATTATAAGAATCTTGATGTTTCTTCTCTTAACACCCAATTACATATACAAAACAACCTGCTGGAAGACAAAGGATCATAAACTTTCCCTTCAAATGTTCAACTCCATATTGTTTCACTCACCTATGAGATCACTGATCACAAGAACAGGCCCCCCTTTTCTCCTTTCTCCAAGAGAGAAATTCTGACGTGAAGATGATGCTGAACTAGAAGTCTCAGAAGGACCCCTACGTTTTTGCCAAGGCAGCCTTGTCTTCAAAGACATTCTGCATCAACCCAGACCCCTCTCATCAATATAACTGCAGCCAACATCAATAAGAGCTTCAACAAATTGCACCAGGACTCTTTCAAACTGGCACTGGCAAACTAAGTGCATGCAACAGTCTTTGACTTCTTATTTTATACATCAACTACCACTTTTTATGAAGGTGCATTAAAACTAAGAAACTGATATTTCCTTCAGGCTGTTGGTCTGCTGAATATCAAATACTGTGAAAATTCCATGCTTTTATTCTTTACTCTGCTTCAGCTTTAACCCTCTTCCTATACCCAACTGTGTGTGTGTTATATGTTACATGTCCAGGTATCCATGGATCAGATTTTTTCATCAAGCACATCCCATAGATGCTCAGTCGGATTGAGATATGGGGAATCTGGAGGCAGAGGCAATGCCTTTAACTCTTTGTCATGTTCCTCAAACCATTCCTGAACAGTTTTTGCAGTGTGCATTAGCCTTAGCCACGAACAAAGTAACATCCACATGAATCCTAGGACCCAAGGTTTCCCAGCAGAACATTGCCCTGATCATTTCAAACTGCGTTTTTGAGACTGTCTTTGGTTCACAGCAGTTTTAAGGAGACAATTCTCAGCAATGGTGTTGACTTATGCATTTGTACATGGTTTGTCTTAAAGCATATTAAAAACACAACACAGACATACAAACAACATTAAAAGCTTGATTTTGACCACAGGGGGACATTAATTATACAAACAAATGTGCATAACAACATACACACATGAACTAAATGAGAACTAATCAGAAACAATGACAACTTACTCAACAGTGGAAAACGGTGCAAAACACAACATGCGGTGTGACAATATTGTAAAATAATTAACAAATTTTACATATATTAGCATTGAGACCACAGTGGTGGGTCATGAATAAAAATAGTGTTTGGACCTATAAATGCTTCATAATATTTCATTTCATTCACATTAATCAGTAACTATTTTTTAAGTCAATGTGTGTAATGTCACCATTTATATTTATCAAGCATCATGTGATTTCACTGCTGGGACTTAAAAGTGCCCGTAGTTGCAAAAACACCAGGATATAGTCGGGCCATTTGAAACTGCTGCATCCAACAGCAGGTGTGTGTGGTACCTGCCAAGCAGTATACCTTCTTTTTAGTCTGACTACGCCACCCCCTGATGATGGGCAGGAGGAACCACAAATCTTCCTGTGAATATAGTGTGGCTAATTCTATGTTTTCCCCCGCAAAGGGACAGTCGACACGAGGCGGATATGTAAACGGTATTCCAAATGTATTATATTTTAGTGCAAAAGACGTAGAAAAGTTATTAGGACAGATCTTAAAAACTACTGCGATAAATGACTGGTGGATTTTCCTCAGTCTAGGAAGGTCAGATCAGCCAATGCAAAACCCCTGCTCAGGAGGCCCATGGGGAGACAGAAACAGGAGACAGCAACCCAACACCAGTCGAAGCATGCAACACAGCAAGCACTACACACTTAAGATCTTTAGATACCACTACAATAAGTATACACCGGTACAGTGTCTCTCCCAGTGTGGTCCCCTGATGAGAAGGGACAAAGCATCAGTGTGGATCCGGCCTTGTACAGGGATAACCTACGCAGAAGACATACTGTAGTTAGGAAGGAGAACCATCAGCATTAATGGCAACACTTGGTCAAGAAAAATAAACAATGCTACTATGAATGTGGCACATGAGTGGTAGGCCCAGAGGCAAAATCACAGATAACCAAACAAATAATCAAACAAAAAAACAAACAACAGAGAGCAATAAAGAAATGCCTATTAATCACAGGAAAACAGTGGCTGGCCTGGTCCCTTTTCAAGAGAAACCAAGCATGTTAGTTGCCAACCTCATTAAACAGCATAGCATAGTCAACTCAAACATAACTAGAAAATATAGGCCTACTTTTCAGTATGCTCAACTGTCCCACAGCGCACTGACACGTGAAGAGAAAAGGTGAACATTCCGTTGCTACGGACAGAAAAAGTCGTTAAAACAACTCCGCCCCCTGGATCTCGTGTACTGCAGTGAAGTGCTACTGGGAAAATGTGCATATTGAGGCATTTACCAGTCCAGCTCGGGTCACACTGGGATGATCACATAATTGTTAAGACTCCATGCAGAAGCCTGTGTCCTCCGTGAAGAGTAGACACGCACTTCTAAAATTACCCTGATAAAAATGAAATAAATAAGTAATACAATTCAAATGGTAGTGATTAAACATGCTCTACCATGACCAATTATACCTGCATGAAAAGGGAGCCCAACTCACACAACGGTGTCTATCACCAACACAAAAGAGAGTCTGACATACAGCCAGCAAACACTTATCACTTCCTGATTAGTCATGTGACCTTCCAAAACATCATGTGATCCCAGGTGTTGGGTGAATGTGATGCAGCTTTGTTGTGTGCCTGACTGTGTAGATCCACACACTTGCTATAACATTAACTGACTATTACAGCAAATGGCCCGAGGTCTCCTTTTCTCACACTGTCACTATGGATTCTGTGGTTTCATTTCTGTCATCAGTCTTCAGCCACCATTGCAATCCACTGAGTATTTTTACTGATGACAGAGTTCAGTTTACGTCTGCTGCTTTTGCGCAAGAAAGTAAAATTCATTACCATTGTTCCTCTCTCTACTACCCAGCAGCTAATGGTGCTGTAAAGAGGTCCAACCGTGTACTCAAACACACTGTCCAAATAGCCATCCAGCAACATAAGCTATGGAAACCTGTGGTAACTGACTTCTTGCAGGTGTACTGTGCCACTTTATATGCTGCAACTGGTACTTCATCCTTTCAGTTCCTCCATGGCAGGCAAATGCGCACAAGACTATTTTGCTATTTGCTCCTGTGCACCCGCCAACTGACATAACAGTTCACCGAAAGGTTACGTGGCTGCAACCCAAAATGAAAAAGTACATAGAAAGACATGGAATGTTTCCCATATCACTGTATTTCCATGCACACAAACAGCTCCGGCTGACAACACTGCACACTAAACACACACTCTACACTCTATATACCACTAGACCTAAATGTGATGTTCAGAAGCCTAATTGGTTGAAGGACCATGTTACTTAGATCTTGATGTAATATTCCACTTAAAAATTGGAAAATGTTGAGTTCATGAGTGAATTATGTTGTGACTACTATATTGAAGTGTTGTGTAATAACGTAGTATTTGTGAGAACGGAAGTGAAAGAGTAAAGAAGATGGAGGAAGTTCGCTATTCCTGTCTCGTGTGTGTCTTTGCTTACTAACTCCACACAATGCAAGTTCATAAGACAGACTATGTAAAAAAACTGTGAAAAAAGTGTATCAAACGATTGAGTACAAGTGAAGAGTTCAGATGCAAAAGCCTCTAAATGCCATCTGAAATTTTCTTATAGAATGATAATTTTTATCAAGCTTGTATATTTAAGTTCAGTAATTTCACTTAAATGATTGTCATTTAAGTGAAATTACTGAACTTAAATATACAAGCTTGATAAAAATGATCATTCTATAAGAAAATTTCAGATGGCATTTAGAGGCTTTTGCATCTGAACTCTTCAAGTATAGACCTAATACACTAAGGGTACATTTACACGACAACGATATGCTTAAAACGGAGAAGTTTTTCCTTTGAGTTTTCCCCCGTACAGACAACATTGTCAAAACAATCCCCATTCACACAGATCCGCCAAAACGACTAAAAACGTTGTATTCTGCTGCCAGGCCATTAGATGACAATGAAACACTATAGACTATAGAAAATGTAACACACATGTGCATGACGTCATCGGCTTTAGAGATTCACGTTTTTGTTGTTTACGCAGAAAACGTTTTCAAAAACTTGCACTTCTAAACCCATTTTCAAAAGTTTGCGTTTTCAGGCACCCAAAACGCTGTTGTTGTGTAAACAGTCCCTTAGGGTGCGTCTTAATCAGAAATTATTTACAGTTGAAATGTTGTATGTAACAAGCAAAGCATTTATCATTATATACTTTAAATGTAATAAAAAAAAATAACAACGTCAGAAACATATCAGTTCTCCTGTTGTTCATAAATACCAGAAGGGATGTTGTACAATGAAAACGTTACTGCCATGGTGTTACCTATTCCAGAAAGCAAGGTTATCTTACTGTCAAACATACCCTGAACTCTCGTTTGATTAAACCAAACCTTGCTTACTCGAGGTATGCTGGTTCCAAAAATGCGTCCGGGAGTAAGTTCATCCAACTCAGAGTATGTTCATGGTTAACACACCAGACATTCTCAACAGAGCGCGAATCAACGAGTCACCATGGAAACAGACGCTAAGAAAAAGTGCGCCATATTACTTCTTTCTTCTTCTTTTGTTAAATGCTGATTTATATACTTTTTGGTGGTTGTGCAATTTTCTATCTTTTCGTTTAACAGTCTTTAATCACTGTGACTAGGAACTTTATCGTTTGTTTGATGCTAATTATATAATAAAAATAAATACTGATTACAGTTTGTGCTTGCAAAGATAACATTGCTGTATAAGATTATTTTTTGTTTAGTCATAATTGCTTCCACATTGCTTGAAAGATAAGATATATTATATATCATATCATATATGTCTTTTATTATAGAAATAAATTATAGCATAGAAAACATTGTTGAAAAAAAACAAAAACAAAAAACGTCTGAATGCAGATCAACGATGTGTGAGATGAGAATTATATAGCTATATACTATAAAAATTTGCATTACCTTGTTTTAAAAGCACTTTATATATCGATAACTATAATATTGTGCTGTAATCTGTCACGCCCACAGGAGCCTCATCAATAGGGCACACATGCGCTGAACACCTCTGAAGTAAACTAACCCTGGAACAGAACCTGCTCCGGAGCAGGTTATGTTCAGAGAGTAGGTTGCTATGGATACTTACATACCCTGAAAGTTACCTCCGTTTTTTGGAATCGAAAGTTGAGGTTATCCGCTACATACCCTTAAACATACCCGGGCATGTCACATAACCTGCTCTCTGGAATACACCCCAGGCTCCCCGTCATATACACCCAGCACTCACTCTCACACTACGTTTACACGTGGCCGGTTATTTTCATAAACGGACATTTCACCCTCTCCGTTTTCAGAAGAGTGTTTGTTTACACAAACCCGTGTATATGTCGTCAAGAGCATGCCGAACCTGTAGGTGGCAGTGTAACGAGAAGCACTTAAGCCCATGTTAGCCAATCAGAATCCCGAAAATATAGGTTGCACCTTTGATGCAATGCAAGTTCTGTCGCATACTGTGACGTCGAGTGCCTAAAACTCAGTTTTTCTCAGTTTACATGCAAACGTGCAAACAGAGTTTTCCAATATCTCCACTCTGGCCGGAGGTTTTAGAAATAATCGTTTTCAGAGGCGAATTCTCCGTTTGCATGTAAACGAGGGGCACAATTTGAAGAGAAATGTCTCCGTTTTTCAAAATAACCATGTACGTGTAAACGGGGCCTCAACAGAATTCTAATCACCTGCACCTGTACCTCATCAGCTCACTCATCGACCACAGTATAAGAGCACACTTCTCAGTCACTCATCATCTGGTTTTTAATGTGATTACCAACTCCTTACCTGATCTACTCCTGCTTTGCTTACATTAAGTTTTCGCCTGTGGATAGTTATAGTCCTGAGATCTACTTGTATTCCTCCAGTGTTCTCCCAGTAAGACTCTCCAATTACATACCTGTTTCCTCACCTGTTCCAACCATCCATGAAGTGTTTGCTCTGCAGTCTCCTCCACTCACCAGTCATCGTCTAACAACTTGAATTGAACTTTATACTAAGAGCTTGTGACTAAACCTCATAACTCGAATTAATCCTGAAACTGTCAGCAAAACCTCATACAGTAGCTTCACCTGCCTCAGTCGTGAAGGAAGTCCTGCATGTATTTTTGGAGATGGTCTCTGCTTGTTTGCAGTGCAAGGGAAAATAAAAAAAATAAATAAAAAAAACTGGTTGTCTGAATAAGTACAGTGTTTCTTTATTGGAAATAACTGAGTTTACAAGAAGAGATCAATTAAAAATTCAGTGTCAAAATTCCTTTTTGACCACTGCCGAGAACCACACGATAACTGTTGTGGTTTGGATGCATTTTAAAGATCTAGCCCGCATTTTTATTAGGACTACTGAAATGCTGGAAGAACAGTATTATTTAATATCACCACTTAAAGGAGAAAGAGAAGAAAAGCTCATATTTGAAATGGGCCGTTATTATGGCAGCAATAATGTATGTTAAAAATATGAACCAAGCAGCTTTATGTTTACCTCATGGAAATAAAAGACTGTATTAACTATTTCTGCTAATTTCCAAATTTTTTAAATGACATCCATCATATTGAGATAAAATATATCAAATAATAAATAGGATTTTATATTCATATTAAATATACATTTATTCGTATTAATCCAAGCATATGAAATTTAATTTACAGCAGACTATGTGAGCAGTGCGTTCCTGGATTTGTAGAATCACAAAACTTGCTCCTCCACCATGAATAAATCACCATCCGAATGCATGAGTATTATCACTGAGGACCCATGCAAATACATATTTACAGAAATCCACATGAGAAACAATTAGGCCTACCGTCCGAATAGGGCTTTAGCCTGGTATTTGCTGTCTAGTCTGTGCGTAGCACTGCGTCTTTTGTAACAAGCTTTTTGACGAATACATTAAAAGACAGTAAAATCTGAGCGCCCACATATGGAATAACCTTTGAAACCTGTAAGTTGATAACTTAATGCGATGCACTTACTGCCACAGATGAGACTGACAAAACTCAAATTTCTGAGATTTGCAGGTGAAAAACCTTGTGACTCCATTTGAGCTTGATTTTGATTTATTTTTTAATAAAAGTAACTATTAATTATTCAATATGAATTATGAATTATGTATGGTCAGACACACGCAGCTGTCTGACCATACAAAAAGCCACAATACTAACTTTGACAACAATTTGTCAATTATAGAATTATGACAAAGTTTATTAATTTATTTAAATTAAAATGTTCTTAATAGTATAGCTGTTCTAACATTTTCATTTTTATGTTCCCGTTATAATTTCGTTTGTTCCTTGTTTTTTTTGTGTGTTTTTTTTCTTGAATCGGTTCAGAGCCTTGCTAATAACACACTAATAAAAACTTATTTTTTTGTAAGGGTTTTCCTTATTTTTTGTCAGTCGATGTTTGCTGTTGCATGTAGATGGTGTGCGTTCTTTTGTTCCCTAGCTATTTTTTGTTCTGTAGTTCTTAGCTCTTTATCCGCTTTATCTCACATATCCACTATACGCCTGCCTTCTCTTTTGTTCCTGCCAGCGTTACAGCTTGTGTGTGTGTATGTTAGAATAGCTTGAGCATTTAGTTAATAAAACCTTGTTTGTGTCACACATGAAGTTGCTCTTTTTTTCTTCTCATAACCGGAGTCCCTAATTATGTGGATCACAGCTACAGCTTAGAAAGTGGTGGATATTAGGATACTCTTGTCTATGGCCAATAGAGTATTAACCTGCTATAGTCTATAGAGGTTCTGACGAAACTTTGCTGGATGATTGTTGAAAGGACGTCTAATCCCCCACCCCCAAATCAGTTACTTGATCCAAATACTTTTATTGATCATTAGGAAATATTTTTCCTTTGGACTAATTTGCTACATAAATCACTATCGAGCAGCAGGGAACAGTAAGGATTTTAGTTTGGGTGACAACAAAACTTTAGCGCACAAATTTACAAAAATGTATCACTTCATGCATTCCCTGGTAATCAAACCCATAAACTTGGTTCCTAGCGCCATGCACTACAGTTTGACCTACTGAAATGTGTTACTAAAACAATAGCAATTTACTTCCAAAATGTGACTTGATAATTTTTTTTATTCATCAGGAATCTATTGAATCTGTGGTGTTTAATGGCAAAATGGAGTCAGACCAGAAAGCAAGTTCTCTGTGCACTGTGAATAAACACTCATTTCCGGAAAGAAATGAATTCTTGAAAGTCATGAATCTAGACAGACAGACAGACAGACAGACAGACAGACAGACAGACAGACAGATAGATAGATAGATAGATAGATAGATAGATAGATAGATAGATAGATAGATAGATAGATAGATAGATAGATAGATAGATAGATAGATAGATAGATAGATAGATAGATAGATAGATAGATAGATAGATAGATAGATAGATAGATTGATTGACTGATTTATTGATTGTCAGTGTAATATTTAAAAATACATTTCCAGTCATTACAAATAATAGACAGAAACTAGCCTAAAACATGACACAATATTTAGCTATTGATTCCTATTATTTCTGCCCTACTTTCTGTGTGTACTCTCAGCCAAATAGTGTAATTTCAGAAGTGGAACAAAGTTATTAATGTCAGTGAACAATTAAAAAGACAAACATTTGTGCACTGATGACCTGTGCTCAGGTCTATGTATTGAGAAAGTAAAGAGGGTTGGTTTTGATTGCATGCTGACATCAATTTAGTTTTGCTACTTTTAGTTAGTTACTCCCAAACCCTGGACGTATGTTACTGTGAGACCTGTCCTTAAAGAAAGATAACAGTTCACTCTTAAAACACTAACTCATGTCACACACACTGTCACACCCCCCATATCTCTCTTTCGTTGTCCACAAAATGGTCTTTTGACCTTCAGTGCCATTGTGTCTTCCCATAATCCACTTATTGTTCTCTCTGTACACTCATTGTCTGGTTTGAAGGACTTTCTGTAATTGGAAGTGCCCTTCTGGACCTAAAGGTTGAATGTTGTCTCCATGGGTGGATGTTGCTCTTCCGTTGGCCATGAGGCTTAATACTCTTGGGTTTTAATTGCCAAAAATATGCTTTAATTCGTATATTTCACGTTGTTAGTCCAATCTGTCTATCTATCTATCACTAAATTCATGGCACATATACACACGTTAATGGAATTAAAATCCATTTTAAATTCAACCATAGCAAATTATTTTTTTATTTTTTGTCTTTGTAACTCCATCACAATGTAATAACTTGATATGCCTCTGATACAATTTTTGATCTTTCACTGATGTTACCAAGGTGTTTTATTTTTCAACCCCTTGCCATCCAATCATCTGGCTCCATTCTGCATCGGAACAACCACTTCATAGTACAATTGATTTTCCAGTGTAAACAATCAACCAACCACTGTATATGTTTCGATCTCTCATTCACTACAATATGGAAATAAAATGGGTTGCGAATGCGGTTTCATGTTGTATATTTACATTATGAATTTAAAAGTAAGAAAGAGTGACACATCATGAATGTTGTCCATTATGTGCTCTACTTTATTATTTTATTGCTCTGAGTATAATAAATAAATAAGGTGGTAGCTCCAGGAAGCCCTTCTGTGGTGGTGTGACTGCTGTCATCAGCCTTATACCTCCATAAACTGGGTCGTAACAGACCAACCTCACAGGCACTAGCTGCCGCACTCCATCTTCCTGGTGTGCGCTGGCATTTCTCATTATATTCCCTAACAACCAGTCAGGTTCTGTGGTGGACTCCCTGATCTAGCTGGGTAAATTTGCCTTCAGTACGACACAACAGCGAAGGGTTATGGCGAACTCCAGACAGAAGGAAGAAGTGGCAAAAACTCGGATGAACATTGGCAATATCTCCTCACCTACAGTGGATTGTGAGAGGATCATGCGGAAACTCGGTCAGGGGTGAAATGAGCTCTGGTGGCGTCAGAGGAAAGACTGTTATGTGGCACAAGGGGTCCACAGCTGAGCACACGAGGAAAATAGAGAGGAGCGAGGTCTCGGCAGAGACACAGAAAGGAGGAATTACTTTGATGTGTAAAAGACAAGTGCGGTTTAATGTTATAAAAAGTGATGCTCTTTTGAGGAAAAAAGACAAACAATAGCATTTGTGGGGGGTATTGGAGGTATTTTGAATTCAGTGAGAAAGAGAGAGAAAAACATAAGTAAAGAGATCTCACAATTGAATCTCATTTCTTAGAAAATCTCTTATCCAGTAATGAGATTAAATGTAGACATTAGCTTAAGCCTCCTGGTTCCCAGAACCCGGTAATCTTCAGTTGTTATTAACTAAGACTATTAAAACTGTTTTCTGTAATTGAAATATTACTAAAGAAAAATAAAATAAATATTAGATGAAAACCCTTAAAAAAAAAAAAAAAAAAAAGAAGTATAATGAAACTGTGGAGACATGACCAGAGCAAAGGCAGGAGACATGGCTTGCAGTCAATTAAAAAGATTTATAAAAGATAAAGCAGGGACACTACTGCTGACCCTCCTTACGGAAGCACCTCTACAAAACTGACTCCAGACAGACAAGATGAACCCTTTCTATCTCCAGGGATCAACCATTTCATACTAATAGGGAAATGGAAATTATGTACACATACATAAATACATAAATAAACTTAACCATTGACAATAAAATTCAATATAAATTAACATCACCATTACCAGAAAAAATACAAATAATGAACAATACATCAAAATAAGCACGATGAAACAATGACCCCCCTGCTAACACTGGGAAATAGACAATGCCTGCCCAGAATCCCTCAGGATGGCATAAAATGGGGAACAGGAAGACTGCATTCTTCTTAACCCCCCCACCCTGGATACCATGCTGCAGCCATGAACCCAGAGACAAGCAAGTCAATTAAGTTGATATAATTTCTAAATAAAATAAAGTAAGAAAACTTTTGGTGTCTTTTTTTCCCCACCTGTCTAATGTTCACCTTAAGGCCCGTTCACACCAAGCACGATAACTATAAATATAACGATAAAGATAACTATATGCGTCCACACCAACGACCGATAACGGTCTTTTTATTCTAAGCACGCGCGTGCCCGCGCTGTCAATGATGGGATAAAAACATCGCCTAGTCAACACCTTTATGTATACAACGCCTTTTTCACTGCAACTTCAGCAATGTTGTCAAAACTAGCGCTGGATAGCCTACCTGAGGTAATTTTGTTACACTATGCTAAACTGCATAATATCTCATCGTTAATACTTCTCACCATTTATTCCCATGATACGACCGATTGCTTTCCATATATCCATCTTTTTTAACGTATCCTTGAAAAGGGGGTTTGACTTGTCAAAGAGTGGAGGATTTTTTTTGTACCTCGACGATTAACTTCTCTGCAATGTCATCTGCCATTTTAAATGCGCGAGACCTTTAAATTAGAATGGATTTTGATTGGCTGTCAGTGTTTTATCGTTGGACAGCTGGAAAAAAAAAATCGTTCTGAAAGTGATCCCAACGATATCATTCCTCATATCTTTATCGTTATAGTTGTGGTGTGAACTCTGTTATTCTTTAATATGGAGAACGATTTTTAGAATTATATCTTTATCGTTATCTTTATAGTTATCGTGCTTGGTGTGAACGGGCCTTTAGACTACAAAAAGTAAACAAAATTATATTTAAAAAACAATAGGAAACATATATACAAGTCATTTAAACCAAACAAACACAGGGCATATATATAAATTAGGGGTAACTAATGACATACTCACAGAAACAATTAACCAAGTTTGTTGAAGTACTAAAATTACTAAAACTAAAACTAATTACAGCTATTTAGAAATAAAAAAATAAATTTAAAAAACTGAAAAAATATGATTAATAAATACTATTTTATTTAATGTAATACTAGTAATACTAAAATAACTGGTAATCTCTGTTACAGTTTGAGAAGAGATGTCCATAATGTCTCAAACTGTGCTCAGATTTGATGATATAGGCCATGTCTGTCAGAATTATTAACTTTATAGCAATATTCTAGATTCATAATTTGTCATCATATAGGAATTTGGACAAACTTGTAAACAATGCATTGAATACATTTCTAGGGTGTAGACTATAATAGAGACATACATTTTGGCTTTTTTTTTATTTGGACCAGCAACCACCCAGAATTATCATAGCAACATGTTTAAAACCATTCAAAACACCGACAAACTAGCAATGCCGTGGCAACCAATCACAGCATTCTTGCCTCATCAGGGTGACTTTTGCACAATCAGGCACCACACAAATCTAATTTTTATTCAAATTTTTCCTGTTTCAGATACAAGACCATGCTGATTCCGTCATAACCGAGAACTTCATTACATGTCCTGAGCTGTGAAAGAGCGACCTCTCAGCAACGAGTCCACAAGCCAGAAGTGCTCCACACCCCGCATACCCATTCGACACATGCTGTGGAGGTAATTCACTCTGCCAAAGAGAGTGAACTGTATTCACCTTCCAGACACATTGAGCTTTCAGCCTCTTCACACACACAGAGTTTGATATGCTGCCCGCTTATCTGCATCCACAACCACATAAACATGCACCCCGGCATCCTCCCCTTCATTCGGCTGCTGCTCTCTCCATGGATTCACACTCAAATTGATTTACTGCTGGAGCTAATAGGATCTGCACAAGCATGCCATTACCAATGACAAAAGACTCGCATGTTGTGGCCACATCACAGGGAGGTCACATGTCATTGGGATTCCAGATGGTGATTCTGTTTTAAAATAGAGATTCAGCAGATTAAGTGTTGTTGAGCTCTTTTGTAACACTGTATGTTTGATTTTTGTTTGTCAAAGGGCCAACTGAGAACCTTAAAGGGATAGTTCACCCAAAAATTGAAAATTGTCATCATTTACTCACCCTCAAGTCCATCATAAGCCGCGTTTCCACCGCAGGAACTTTCCCCAGGAACTAGGGACTTTAGGGTGGTATTCGGTGTCTTTCCACCAATGGTATTGAGATTCTAAATGAAATTCTGTGTAAACATTTCCCCCTCAGAAAGTCCCTGCTTGCGAGGTAGTACTTTTTCGAAGTTCAGGAACTTTCAAGGGTGGGACTTGGGCACTGAACATGCTGATTGGTTCATGCCACATTTTGATTGGTTGACTCCACGCAGTTTGACTCTTTAATTTCAACCACTGTTTATAGAAATCTGTTGTGGTGCGTGCAGTAAGAGTTGTTTGCTATTCTAATCAACAGTGGAGTTTAAAAAATACGACCAATGGACAGACGACGCTTTATTAAGCTTAAATTCAGAGGATGAAATCCAGCGGGAACTGGACAGTAGCATGCAGTCCTACTTCACCGGACTAATTTGCCTAATCTGCACTTTAGACCGCAATGGAAAAGCAGACAGCAACAGGTCTGGGGAAAAAAAGTTCCAGGGACAAATTGTTCCGGATAATTTCAGTGGAAATGCGGCTTTACATCTACATCATAACAGGAGTTCTGACCTTTGTCACGAAAAAAATCGATGCACACACTTTTAATCATTGAAACTTTGGTTTTCATGCTAAAGGTTCATAAAAAAAAAACATAATATTCTAGTATTGTCCATAAAAATTTGGTATTATTCGAAAGCTTACAAACTCAAAATTCCTCATATGAAAACCGTTTTGAAATTGGATGTAGCGTTACCAAAAAAAACAGTACTCTAAATTATTTTAGCGGACTCCTCCCCTATTGAGCGTCATCATGTTTCATAATTTATAATCAAAATATTTTCTAATCTTGATAAAACATGTTGTCGGAAAGGTCTGAGTCTCAAGGTTCCATATTTTGTGATAGAAGTAATATTTAGACAGAAATGTATTAATTTGTTACGGCAGGATGCATTAACAAAAAAATCATGACAGTTAAGGGGTTAAAACTAAGTGTCGTAGGCAGAAAACTCTCCAGACCACAGAGGTAGAAAGAAAAAAATAGTAAAAAGAAATGGTCGAGTAATCGGTTTCATGTTAATGTCTTCTGTTTGCTCACCTCTAGGACCCTGGGACTGAGGACAGGTTTCTGTGACACAGGACAACATGATGAACACATGTCCTCCAAACCCTAGAGAGAACGAGTTTGAAGCCAGTGAGTGCCGACGGAATGACAGTAAAAAATGGATCTGTAGAAACGACTCTCCCATGGTAAACTGAAAACATAAAAGCATTGGTATTTGAAAAGTATGTGCGCTGAGGGTCCTGCTGGGCTTTTGTGGCTTTATTCTAGTCTCTCTCTCTCTCTCTCTCTCTCTCTCTCTCTCTCTCTCTCTCTCTCTCTCTCTCTCTCTCTCTCTCTCTCTCTCTCTCTCTCTCTCTCTCTCTCTCTCTCTCTCTCTCTCTCTCTCTCTCTCTCTCTCTCTCTCTCTCTCTCTCTCTCTCTCTCTCTCTCTCTCTCTCTCTCTCTCTCTCTAGCTGCTAGTATGATGGATGTTGCAGTCTCTTTGTATTACCTTCTTACCCAAAGTCTCTCTCCTAGGCTTCTCTCTGACCGCACAACTCTGAAAAAGGACAATGTGTGTGTGTTTTAGTGTTTCTTTTTCTTTCCTCTAGATGGGTGAACACACACACACACACACACACACACACACACACACACACACACACACACACACACACACACACACACACACACACACACGCACGAGAATAACCATTTAGAAGAATGAAAAACCAGTATCCTGATGCAAATTGTGGGGAATCAAAAATGTGCTTAATTTTCAATAAAATGAAGCCACAATCATTCTAAAACGATTTTTATTTATTTGATTTTGGGTTGAAGTATGACCTGGCCATGTTTTTGTGAGATTCACCCAGACACATTATCCTCCAGCATGATTCAAGAGCTTCCTCCTCAAGTTCATTTCTACTTTGTCAGTATTCTTCCTCCATCCATCTCTCACCTCTTCAGTCCTCTCAAACACAAAAAGGGCAAAGTTGGTGAGAAATCTATTGTGCATCTGATGGATCTTTCACTTGGGCCAGAGAAGATATGCGGTTACATGTGTGCCCTTTCTGCCGGGCATCTAAATTCAACCCAAGGCCATTAATACACGCATGCCTGTGTGAGCACAAGAAAGGGCATCGTTCGTATGATCTATGCCTGCTGCTTCCTGCTGGGCTTAATCACACTTCCTGCCACCTTCTGATCTGACGCAGGGAACTTAAAACTCTCTCCTGTTAACTGTGTTCAGTTCTCTGACGCGTGTTGTCGGGAAAAGGGCACGTCTCATATGAAGTGTTCTTAATCTAATTTAGAAAGACAATTCGTTTTCAGCCTTGATGAGGCTTCATCAAAGTGAGCCGAAAAGAGGGTGAGCAAATGAGGGAGAAAAAGAAAAAAAGAGCCAAGGAGAAAAATCATGTTAAGAAATGAAGAAAACACTTAATAGAGCATTAATGGTTTTATAAAAAAAATAAAAAAAATACCATGTTCCTGCTGGAAACCAGGCTGTACCAGCTTAAAGGCACAATTCACCCCAAAATGTTGTATTTATATAATTTACTCATGTTTCGTTCCAAATTCGAGAACCAAAGGAAAGTTTAGCAGAATGTCTTAGCTGGTTAATCTCGGCTGCTAGTGTTGCTATCGAATCATCTAGACCACTTTGAATAAACTAATGACTATAAATGACAATCAAAGCTGATTTAGCTACACTGTAAAAAAATGTCTAACCTCTCCAAGTCAAAATTTTCTAGTGACTGGTCACATCTAAATTTTTAAATTGGCCCAAGTGCAATTATTGTTGCAATAGTCTGTTAACATTGGCTCAATGAGAAATAATACGTCAGACTAATTGAAAAATTTAGATGTTATCAGTCACTAGAAATGTTTGACTTGGGGATGTAATTTTTTTTACAGTGTATAGATCAAGCAGGATGCTTTTATTCCAGGTGTATATATCATTATGTATTTTATTATTAATTATTTGACAAATTATTTACCTGCCTCATTGTTTACAGCTGAATGAAGCTAATAATTTTTTTTTTTTTTCAGCTAACACATTAACTTTATCTGCCACATATTTCATATACATATAGGCTTGACAGTGGTGGTACAACGGTGGGATGATCGATGAATTTACCCATTAGTGGTATGAAACAGGTGTGAATGTGATGGTTATCTAGTTTACGGTTTGTGACAGAGAGAATTATGAATTACTTTTCCTAAAGGTAACTGTGTTACGCCCACTGAGAACGAGTGAACGACTGCTGATCACTGCAGAATGAAGACTCTGAGAATCTGTGTTCATCTTGTTGTGTTTTTTGTCCTGGTAAAGCCCTACATTATGGGTAAAACAATTATAAATCCTAATAAATTATGTTTTTTTGTTAAGTTTTCTGTGATGGGTAGGTTTAGGGTTAGGGTGTAGAATATAGAGTTTGTACAGTATGAAAAATCATTGTTTATGGAATGTCCCCATAAAACATGAATATTCAACATGTGTCTGTTCTTAATTATATTTAAGGAATCCGTTGAGAAAGCAGCAGCACATTTTCTTAGTTGTTTACATCAAATTTAAGATCTTTAAGACTTAAAGACTTGGTTGAGATTGTTTAAATACACTTAAAAAGTAAAGTAGTGTGAGGACAGCTAAGTGCCTATGAAAATTACTTATTGTTTATTTCAGATTTTCATGGACTGTTTTTAGTTTTGGTTTAGTTAAAAATAAAAATAAATAGATAAAATGATTTAAACTAATAGTAGTTTTAGCATACAGTATTAGCCCTGTTACTTGGGATCTTGAAGATGACGAGGGAGGGGGGAAGGGTGGGGTGGCGGGGGGTGGACAGGAGAAGGTTACAGGGCCTTAATCCAATTTAATGAGTTTTGGGAGAATGTGGAGTCTGCAGAGACAACCAGAGCCCTCCACAGCGACTAACTGCTCACACGGTAATTGACAGCAACTCCTGGTTTATCTTTTACTTTCTATTTCATGCTCTCTCATCCCCTCTCTTATTATTTCACGTTATTTTTTTTTTTCTGTTTTCCAGTCAAAATTCTGAACCCTCATATTCTGTTTAGTGTCTGAGAGACCCAAAGGCACTTTTGCTGGCTCAGAAAACATACTTAACATTTAAGCATCAGGTTGATGCTTCATGATACATTTTTTTTTCATAAAAACTAAATTATTTAATAAGATGTCAACCACACTCCAAGAAAAATGTCAGTTAGTGCAATAATTTCAGGAGGAGTGAACCCATCTAATCTTTCAATTAACTGCCGAAGTATCGAAGCAGCCGCTCATGGTAGCAAAGCAGCGGACGCCACTGGAAAAAAACAGCACTGGAAGTTTGAGAGGTGACGTCCTGACAAATCTCGCGAGAATCACGACTTGCTTTACGGCACGACGTCACATACATCAACAACATATGAAGCAGCCTCTATCGAAGACACTAGCACGCATTTTAGACATGAATCATGGCAGAGTCAACGAAGAAAACGCGGTCGGAAGAGTCAAGGAAAAGAAAACGAGAAAGTGAGACACAAAAGTCCCACTTGGTCAGGCTTTCACTCGTTGGCGAGAGCTAAAAATCAGCAAAGGATGCAACAGCGATTCTGACCTGGCGTTCTTGTTGATGGACTAGTAAATAAATCTCTTATTTGTAAACTTGCTAGCGTTCTATTTTGTATGTTGTTGCGTTTGCTTGTTGTATGTCATTTTTTGCGAAGTTGTTCATTCATCCATTGTTGATAATAAGACCGGTCCACTAATTTCCACATATGTCTAGCTTAGCTGTTGATTAGCAGAGCTGTTAGCAGACTTGATAACAAATACTCGTTTCTCTTACGTGTGTTTGCGTTATGTTTTATTGCCCAGCAAGTTTACCAGCTGAACTCAGGTGTTATGATGTGTTTTTATCACGTAGTCCTTTGTCTGGTTCAGGTTTCGTATGGCATGTGTAGGCTACTGTGCTTATGCAAACTTTAGATGGCATATTTGTATGAAATCGTGAAACATTACCTCGTCAGTAGACATCTTCGGAGGCTATCAGTGCCTGTTTGATGTCTGACGCTTCCATCCTACTGAACAGGTACCGGTATACAGGGGGGAGGGGATCAGGTCGTGAGTGCAGAGACGGCTCTGCGTGAGTGGTATTTACGACAGTAACGTTAAATATAAGTACGTTTGACAAAACTTTAACACTGACTGTAACGGCAACCAAACGTGCAGGCACGCCAGATGCATTTACTACTAACAAACGCTTTTTGTTTTATGCTTTTTAAGTTTTAGCTACATGCAATTTTTAAGTGAATTTGTATAATTTTAAAAATATATTCTTTGTGTATTATATTAATGTCAGTCTGCTCCCACAGGAGCTTTGTTTCTCTATCTAGCCTTTGTTTCACTGCCGCAGCAGTGATTTCTCCTACGCTTCCGCATGAGCTCTGTTTCTCTGTCTAACCCATAGACTGTAAAAAAAATATGGACAAAGAGTCTGTGACGTCACCCATAGACTTCTGAAGAACGGTTTTGAGGCCGTTTATGGGGGGTATGGGCGGCGCCATATTTCAATACAAATGTTCAGAAAGGATAACTTACAGGTATGATGTGTTGTGTCAGATCATGATCGAGACGTCAAATTTCAGGAATTCCACTCGGCGCAGCCTATGCTCGTTATCAGCTGTCAATCAAGCTGTCAATCGCGCCCTTATTTGTCATACATTTTATATCTAAATACGATCTAAACCAACGAGTTAGAAAAAAATTCACCCCCCTCACAGTTGTCAGGCACTCGGAACCTATCGAAAAATACAATAAAAGTCCATGGGACCAACCTGTAAAAACATGAATTTATGCTGTGAAAACGGACATTTTAACATGGGGGTGTATGGACATTTGCTCCCTTTTGGGACCTTCCCCTAACGGATTTTCGATGTATTGCAGTTTTTCGCACTTCCGGGTAGGCTTCATTTTTCAGATTAGAATGTTGCCGCTTGGTCTAACCTTGCCTTCACTGCCACATCAGTGATATCTCCTCCGCTCCAGCAGGAGCTCCGATTCTCCGTCTAACCCTTCCTTCACTGCTGCAGCAGTGATTTCTCCTACGATCCGGAAGGAGCTTTGTTTTTCCTTCCAACCTTGCCTTCACTGCCATGGAAAGTGATATCTCCTCTGTTCCCGCAACTGCTGCACAACCATCCCCCTCCAACTACCTGCGCGGCTTACCCATCCGATGCTGTGAGCAGTGCCGTCGCAGGTGGGGTGCGAGGCCCTGTGCGAACTTGAAATGCGAGGCCCTGCTCTTTGATGTGTATGCTCAATTGCGTATGAATTACAGTCACACGGACGTAGCTGTTCTAATTATTTTGCACGCATAATCTCGCTGCAATACGTTTTTATCAAGTAGAATAATACAGCATAATCATGCACATAGTCTCAGCTATGACTTTTTGCTATTTATTTCAGAGGGGAAAAAAAATCAACTGTGCAACCACGAGTGGTTTTACATCAAGTCAGCTCGAGAATTTTCATCGAGAATCCGCTTACTTCACCAACGTGTATCTTAATGGTCCAGTGGTAGAACTTTCGCCTAGCGTGTCAGAGGTTCTGGGCTTGAATCCGCTCTCGTATGGTTTTATTTTTCTCGTATAATGTTAGTTTTTTTTCTTCTCATCAAAACCGATTATGTTAATCAGTGGTTGTATATCAAGCAGGGACACATTTGTGTGCATTATGTTAGAGTATCCACAACGGATTGAAGCGCGCGTCCAAATGAAGACAGTGCGGCGTGTGTGCAATTAAAGCCACACTAAGTAGAAATTGTGTTTTTGTCAAACAGCGACCCCTAGAGTCGCTGTGGAATACTTGCACTGTCGTAAATATATTATATTATAACATTTTTACATGATTGCAGCTAAATCACAAGTAAATAGTCTATAGTCTAGGCCTACTGTATAATTTAATTTGTGTTGTTTTTATTGGAATGTAAACATTACAAAATGCCAGATAACATCAATTAAGTTAAATGTACGTCGCATTATTTCATAATATTGGCCGTTATGATGTCATTAGACATGATTATTGCAATTTATCATAATAGTTTGCAAATTGTGCTCGTTTACACTATTTACAACCTCTACTTTAGGCTTATTTATGATAATTATGTGAGATATTGAAAGCTGTTCTCATGATAATCGCAGGAATCAACGTCAACAGCGTCTGATATCCCTCAGGACTACGTGATAAATACACCTCACAACACCTGAGTTCAGCTGGCAAACTAATTCGTGAGGCATAGCTATCTGATTTATCAAAACGATTCCATTTACACCTGGTCACATAAATGTATTTTTGCGAAACAGATTTAAATTCGATCTTCAATTCTCGCGCTTTATGCAGATTTAATGGAGTTCACGTCACCGAAAGCAACAGATATGAGCTGCATTTTATAGATCATCAGCTAAAATTTCTAAATCAAAGACCGCAATAAGAGAGAGCAGTAACAGCCCTGGTAAGATCATTTCGTTTCTTTACTTTTAATGATGAAGATTGTGTGTTAAGCGTCTGCGACTTACTTTCACTTTGATTTGCGATAGTTTGCACGTTGGCTTGATGCAGTTGCTCATCTGCGGTGATGCGTGTTCCAGCGCGTCGTCATATCTGGATATAACATATAGCCTATACAACGCTCTCACACGTTTTTTATTTTATTTTATTTTTTTAGCATTTTTGGGAGGAGTACAATTTACATATGTGGTTTCAAAAACCATATGCATTTATACTTGTCCAGTTTCGTCTGGAATGCGTCTCAGATCTCCTCCTGAAGTGGTTTGAGGGATCGGATTCAAATCCGTCTCAAATGCGTTTCGGAGGGCATTTAAACCTGGACTTTTCACGATCGGATAGCTATCCGATCTGAGAAAATGCATGAAGTGGCCAGGTGTAAACAAACCCCCATGACAAAAACATACGCACGAAAGCCGAAAACAAACGCTGGTTGGCCTCTCACGTCCAAATTTGACGAAGTGGTGGGGGAAGTGACGTATGCCGTAAAGCAGTCGAATTTTGTAGTTCTTTTTGTGCTCTGGTTACTACCCGAACACCGAAGTTACATAGTGCCAGTAAAAGCGATACAGACCCTGTCAGGCTATGGCAGACGTGTCATTCAACCTATTGTAAGTCGATGTACCATCACAAGGATCTTGGAAATATATTATGAAGGTTGAAAAGTTACATAGTGTCGCTTTAAGCCACACGAGAAAACACTGTATCCGCGCCACTGATCGCAGCGGCAAGGAGCACTTTGATCACTTGATTTAAAAAACACATTTCAGCGCTAGATCTTCTCTTATTTAAAAAAAACGAACGAAATGAATGCTCTGCCAGTTAACTGGAAATGTTTGAATTATTTGTAGAATTGTGAGATGTTTTAAAAAGTGGTGAAAAAAAAAAAAAAAAAAAAAAAAAACCCCAGCAGGATTGCGAGGCCCCCTATTGGCGCGAAGCCCTGTGCGGTTGCACAGTTCGCACAGTCTATGCGACGGCTCTGGCTGTGAGTATTGAAATCCCATTGAATGCTGCGAAAGCCCTCATGGCCAAATGTTTTATCCCTATTTCAACTACCAGCGGGACTTACCCATCGGATGCTATGATTATCGAACTCCCGTCCGATTATGTAAGAGCCCTAATAAATAAATAAATGCAACAGCAGTGCCCATTCATAGTTATTTATCGTTAACACATCACTAGGTCATGCTTTTCAAAGGTAGCTCCCGCAGGAGCAACTCCCGAGAGTCATTACTGCAGCAGTGCCCGCTCACGACTCCACATGTGGACATAGCTGGGAGATGTGGTTCACCTTCAGCTCAGGCAGGAACAACTCCTGAGTGTCACTACCGCAGTAGAGACTCTCGCTCATGACTCCAAGTTGGTAAACGCAAAAGCAAAATGTGTAAAGCACCTGCAGTTCTCCAACAGAACACCAACTTGTACAACATTAATTTCACTCCATGGATCGTAATAAAGTAATCACTTGATCAAACTCAATTACATTTTATTTGACATTTGGCAGTAGGCTGTCCTCTTACCTTGGGCACTCTATGAAATTAAGAGATATAAATATTGAATTACTAGAGCAAAGACAATTGAAAGAGCTCTACCCTGATTTATGGATCTTTGCGAAGAGTTAATAGACGGTATGATGATCATTAGGGCGATTGGGCGACGCACCACCAAAGTGTGAAAGGCACTTTTTCGATCACATTCACATTCAACCACAGAGTTACGCTAGTAGTCACTGTTGTTCTGCCTCTGGATATAGTCCAATCAGCATCAAGTCACGTTCTGTGGAGTACCGCCTCTTTTTGGGCGATTTCACACTGGCCAAGAATCGGCCAATAATCGGCCATTATTTAAAAAAGTATGTTAATTTTTCATCCCCATGGAATCTTTTTCATTGCAGTATACCATTTTCTTTGTGTAATAGCTCGAAACACTTGCCAAACCTGTTGCACTGCTTTGCAAAACACTGAACCGATAAATGCAATAAATGTTTATGACTAAATTAAACAGGGTACCTGCTGTGTAAATTCAAGGCAGAATATGTGCTATAAAACTGTTTGATCTTTATGTGAATTGTTTACAAGCTCAGTTTTTGGGCCATGCCAATTGCCCAGCACTGCACTGAACTGTTAGACATTTTATCGTATTTTTGCAGTAACTTACTGGCAGCACTATTGCCAGTAAGTTACTGTAAGTTCCCCTTTACAGTAGCTTACCTGTAAATGTGTTTTACGGTAAGATGCCCTTACCGCAATTTAATTTTACAGTATGATGCCCTTACCGCAATTTTATTTTACAGTATGATGTTCATACCGCAATTTCATTTTACAGTATTATAGCCCATTTTACACTATTTTATTATTTATATTTTACATGAATGCTATTGAATTTAATAAATTCCAAAAAAGCGACTTGAGTCCATGTACATCAGCATATTCTTTATTCACTCTCACAATCAATTACATCCATTTTATTTATTTATTGTGATGCAACATTAGGCAAGGCCTAGTTTTATTTATATAGCACGTCATACACTTTGGCAATTTACACAGTAAGGAATTAAAATAATCACAAAATAAAAGCAAGGAAAATTAAAGTGCCCCATTATGGATTTTTGAAAATGACCTTTCATGTAGTGTGTAACAAATTGGCCTTGTTTACAAGTGAAATGTAACCCAATTCAGATTTTTTGCTCATGTGACACAGATCGGATGTGTTCTATGACAGTGTAAACAGGAAAAAAGTGCATGCATTCAGATATTTCGAGATCGGTTTCAGGCCTCATTCATATGTGAAAATAAATCCGATATAAATGGAATATGTGCCAATGCGACTGTCATGTAAACAGGCAGATCGGATTTTCTGAGGCATTAGGCTACTTCTCCGCGGTTTAACTCTCTGAGGTCTGAGCTGTTTTCTGGGCCATGGAGGTGTTCTGACATGCTCTGACATTTGTGTGAGTCATATTTTAAAAGCTATTTTAATCTATGAAAACCAGGCAGGGAGCATGTGTATAGAGCACGAACGGCAGCATTGTGACTAGCTTCTGATTGATGGAGACCTAGCACTTTTTTGCCATTATTGCCATATTGAAGTCTCCTGTGACATACTGTGCAAAGACACGTACTTGGCTGTTTGATTTTTTTTGTCCACGAACTAAAAGGCTTGCCATTCTCCCATGGGCGCCAATTTGGTTTGAAATGTGCTGGGGACAAAGACCCATTCGGAAGTGCATTTTCAGAAGTGCTGGGTACAATGACGCATTCATTTTTTTTCTCTTTCGCGCAGGTCATGTTTTGAAAGACGATGTCCTGTAGCTCAGGCACGGCCCCACTTTTCAACAGGCCCACCCAAAACTTTACAAAAAAATAAAGACTTTATTCCACTATTCATTTCCTTCTCTCTGGGCCTCGAGTTTTTTCACGTATGTGTTTTAGCTCAGCGTGTCTGTGTTGTACGTCACACGTAGGCTCACTATTGGCCGACGCTGGTCATGTGTGTGATGCGTGTGACGTACAACACAGAAGCGCTGCGCAGTTATACTACGTGAACTTACTCGAGGCCCAGAGAGAAGGAAATGAATAGTGGAATAAAGTCGTTATTTTTTGTTGTTTTTTTTGCGCACAAAAAGTATTCTCGTCGCTTTATAAACTTAAGATTGAGCCACTGTAGTCACTTGGACTATATTAACGATGTGTTTAATACATTTTCTGGGCCAGCAAGTTCCAATCTCTTAAGAAGCCTATGGAGGAGTGAGCCAGCTCTCAGATTTAATCAAAACTATCTTAATTTGTGTTCCGAAGATGAACGAAGGTCTTATGGGGTTGGAACAACATGAGGGTGAGTAATTACTGACAGAATTTAAATTTTTGGGTGAACTAACCCTTTAAATACCTATGCTAATCAGTTTGTGGGCCATGATTATCTATAACTGTGTCTATTAATGCAGTGTATCACTGAGAAACGTCCTGCTTGAGTCGTCCTTGTGATGGAGGTTCGGGTTGAATAACTAGTTCTTCCAGTGTTTCATTATTGGACTCGCGTTTGGATTGATATGGTAAAATCTACGTCATTGTTCGTTACTGTGTTTAGTTTACGGTGTAGGAAGCCTCAGGACAGCTGATGTTGTTATGGCAATGGGTGTTTTTGTTTAAGACACGCGCGCTGTACGCAGTAAACCAATCACAACAGACTGAGCTGTCTGGCCAGTAGCATGTGGAAAGGAGGGATTTAGAGAGATTGATTCATCTGACGCGCCGTTTAAGAATCTTTGAAAAATGTGGTGATGTGCAAATGTATATTATAATTTGTTACATTTATATAGCGCTTTTTCTGAGACCTCAAAGCGCTTTACATAGAAGGGGGGAATCTCCTCAACCACCACCAATGTGCAGCATCCACTTGGATGATGCGACGGCAGCCATATTGCGCCAGAACGCTCACCACACACCAGCTTACTAGTGGAGAGGAGACAGTGATGAAGCTAATCAGTATATGGGGATGATTAGGAGGCAATGATCGACAGAGGCCAAGGGGCAAATTTGGCCAGGATCTATTATGAGAAAATTCAACAGTTATTTTTACCTTTGATGCACGTAAACCTGTTGTAGGTAAGTGTTGTAGTAAATAGCATAATAGGGGCACTTTAAAACAGTTATAAAAACAATAAAAAAAATTACAGTACAGTTAGAAAATGAATGAAAAGAGTAAAAAGATAATACATAGATAAACTTCTCATCTGGCAATACACCGGTGTATCATATTTTTCACAACTCCCAGTTTTACTCTGAGATTTTCCCATGGTGATTACACTGTGTCTGTGGTGTTCTTGCGGCACGCCTAAGAAATCAACGTATCCAAAAAAACAGATTTTTCCCTAAAATCGTACATGAGAGGCTCTAGGACTGACTCACGGGGTAACCTCGGGTTCACTGCCCCATCAGTCCGCACCCCAAAGATTTGTCCGGAAGCTCTAGGAATGGAATCGATCCAGTCCGCACCCCACAGAACCTCGAGTTTAATTACACGTCAAACTCACTACTTCACCACAGACAGAGGTCATCAGCATGGTTTCATCTCTCAATTTCCCCAATTAAGTAATTTAAGTTTGTCTCTTACCCAATTCGCAGTGCCATTTGAGTTCAGTTTAGAATCAAAAGGAGGATGCAAAAAGAGAACTGAATTCATAACAAATCAAAGCAGGGATCATGACAATACGCAAAAAAAGCATCCCAGTTGGTCTTGACTGGCCTCCATACCGGTAAACCACTGATGGCTGATCTGAAAAAACAAACAGACAAATAAATAAAAATAATTTTAAAAAAAACAGAGAAAATGTGTGAGAAATGGTTTTTGGAGTTGTGGAGTTTATTTAATCTAAATTTGTTCATGGACAGACGAGGAATCAACTTGTGCAACAGCAGTTATTACCAGTCGAGTTAGTTTAAATAGTATAGCTTTATTGCACATCCCTTGTTAGGGAACTCTATTAATTGCCTGAATGTACAATTACGTTAAAGGTACACTGAGTAACTTTATGGCCCTTCAAACTTAAATCTGAAATAGAAAGCTTTTGTAACATTACAAATGTTTTTACAGTCACTTTAAGTCAATTTAATGCATCCTTGCCGAATTGAAGTATTCATTTCATTCAACAACCATAAAAATAAAATAAAAATAAAAATACTGACTGAACAGTAGTGCTTTCTATTTTCAGATAAATGCTGTTCTTTTCAAAGAATCCTGAAAAAAAAGTGTACAACTGAAAATAATCAGAAATGTTTCTTGATTCACACAAGTGCTCCTAAAAAAAGTTATGCTGCAAGTTATGCAAGTTATGCATTACAATATGTTAATCACATAATGCATCTGATAGTTAGTCAAAACATACTTACAAAGCCAAAGATGCTCAGTGCTGAGGCTCTTAAAAGAGCCTTTGGGCTGTTAGCTCCTGTTGACACAGGGAAAAGAGAGAAATAGAAGAAACATTATTTTTCAGCAATGATTATTGGCAAATGACTATATGTTATGAACATGATAAATGACAGATCTAGGATGACTGCTAGATTGATCAATTAAACAATCAGATGACAGTTTTATTTAATTGATATTGGTAATGGTTTACTTTGTAAAAGTAACTTATAAATTTGTTCAGTAAAAAGTACTTACCTCAGAAAAACCCCAGCTGGCGTCTAGCGATCCACTCTCTCTCAGCAGGGACGTCCGTACAAACCTCAGTTTACATTCTGCCAGGTTGTTGCGCGGGCTTTGCAATATAATATATAAATCACACAATATAAAACATTATCATATGATATTTTAATATGCCTAAAACATAAATACAATATGCATATACAAACTTCAAAAAATCTGTCTTCATTTACAGTAGCACTACTGCTTTTGCATAAACAGTAAAGTACTGTAAATTCCATATACAGTAAGTTACTATAAATTTTATAAAAAATACCCATAATGCAGTGCATATTACAGTAGTTAACCGTAAATAATATAAGTGGTATTTTACTGGGCTTTTTTGCGGTAAGTAACTGTAAAATTACGGCAAAGTCTAACAGTGTGTAAACCACCTGTTTAATTGATATGCCTGTAACCTTGTGGTAGCAGATCGATGCCTTTCACAGTAGGACCAGAATAACATTGTGCATAACAATATTGTATTTATCTTGTTACAAAAGTGCAATGCTAGATTTTTAGAAGAACTAACTAGGATTTGTATGAAAGAAATGTTAAGTCTGCCTTGCCATTGTCATGACATGACTATCATTGGGTAGGATAATGCAATTTTATTAGAATTTTTGAGCCTATATATTTTTAATTTTTTCAACTTAAATTAAATGAAAGACCAATCACAATTTATAAATATTACTATGCTGCCACGACCAGCCAACAGTTTTAATCAATCCATTTTCCAATTTTTTTCCAGACTTTATCAAGCATTTTAACTTTGGAAAAATGGCATGTTTCACCTACAGTATAGCTTATGAAATGACTCTATAAGCCCGACGACGACAGATAGACTGACAAGAGGTCTTAAAACATCAATGGTGTGTTACTACACTAGGGAGGGGCTATGAGATCTGTCACTCACAGAGGTAACCATGGCAACATTACCATGCCTCTAGTGGGAAGAGCAGTGATGCAGTGTGCAGTAAGATACAATCATACCGCCAATCACATTTACATATATGCATATGCACAGTTAATGGTTGGCTTGCAGAGAGATCTTCCTGAGAAAATCTATTTTGTTTGTGCATGTAAGTGATTGTATGTATCTGTGTGCACGTGTGTGTTCACGGTCCCTCTTTCTCTTTGCTCTCTTTCAGTGTTGATTGGATTTTGCCACCTCATCCTTGCTGTGCATATTAATTAGGAAGAAAGGCGACCCACTGTGCCCTGGATCACACTGTGCACTTGTCCTTTTGGGAGAGCCAGAGGATGGGAGGGGGAATGAAGTTTTTCTTGACGTAGTACCTCTCCTGCAGGTGTCAGTGCTGCACCATGGTCCAGGGGGATTGGATGCAATGCATCATGGGATAGTAGCCCATCACAGGTAGAGATCACTGAAAAGAGAGAGAATTGCATTGTGAACACACATACAGACAGCTGTAAGAACATTTGTTGCTTGCATTGTTCCTTTTTAAAGTGCTTCTTATTCATATTTCTTAAACCACTATTCCTGAATATTAAACTTCTGCAATTAATGCAGCCCGGACTGCTTCATGTATAGACTCCATAGTTTTGTTGATCATTTGAAATTTGTAAATCATTTTTGGTTTAATCTTTGTGTATTAAGAAAGTTACAATGATAGAATGTTCATGATTCACAAAGTAACCAAAAGTGATGATGTCATTTATATTTTTGCATACTGAGTTGTGATTAGTCGGTAACACTTTATAATAACTGCACGCTATTAATCATTAGTTAAGCATTAGTAAACAGTTAATTCATCATTTATAAAGCATTAATAGACATTAACAAGCAGTTTATAAATACAGTTATAAATGCAGTATTCTTAATTTATAAGCATATCTATAATGTGTTTAATAATTGTGTTTTCATACTTAATTAATTATCAATTTATCATTTCTAAATGAAGTATTTCATTATTTACAAACCGGTTATTTAGGAGTTGTCAGTGGTTCATAAGATCACTTAGAAAGTGTAAGTAAATTATTAATAAACTGTTTAAATACATATTATTATTCAGACATATAGTAATAGTTACTTAGTGTGTTAATAAATGGTTTATTAACATGTATTTCTACTAATTCAGGGTTAATTCAGGTAGTTATAAAGCATTTAGTAGTTGTCAGTTCACTATGTTTGTGAGCTAATCTAAAGTGAGGACTAGTTATGCTTTGTAAAGCGTTTATAAAGAAGATTTAAAGGCTGTTAATATTTTTATGTTCTGTATCGCTGTGTTGTATTTGTTTACTTTTTCTGTTTAGAAGAAAACTGAGTCTTTAAATCTCCTTTATAAATGCTTTACAAAGCATAACTAGTCCTCACTTTAGATTAGCTCACAAACATAGTTAACTGACCACTACTAAATGCTTTATAACTACCTGAATCTACTACATTTACTTACACTTTCTAAGTGATCTTATGAACCACTGACAACTCCTAAATAACCGGTTTGTAAATAATGCAATACTTCATTTAAAAATGATAAAGTGATCATTAATAAATTAAGAAAATACAATTATTAAACACATTATAGACATGCTTATAAATCAAGAATACAGCATTTATAACTGTATTTATAAACTGCTTATTAATGTATATTAATGCTTTATAAATGATGAATTAACTGTTTACTAATGCTTAACTAATGATTAATAGCGTGCAGTTATTATAAAGTGTTACCGATTAGTCTTCTTACTTATATTTATTTGCATACTTGTTTACCCTGCCTATATATATTTAGTCGTTTATAGTTACCTTTATTCTGCATATTGACTGTGTTGGTTGTCAATGGAAATTGGAAAAACATCAATGATTTGATTTTGAATGCGACTTAAAATCAAAAAAATCTAAAACAAAAAAACGTACAGTGAACCTTTGATTCTCTTTTGCTGCCTCGCAAGTGCTGCTGTTTTCTTTGAGCAAATGCAAATCTAGTTTTTCGCTCTAATTTAATTTCTCTTCTCTTAAAATTCTCCTTAAATCATAGGAAATGTTTTTTTCTAATCTGGGATTAGCTTTAATTGTCCATGGAAATAAGTTAAATAGGGAAAATGCACAGAATTGGAGTCACTGAAGGTTTTTCCCCCGCTGCAAGTGCACATAATAGTTAACCAGAAAATGTATAGCTGCTCCGTGGGAGATTGTGAAAAAGCATGACACGTACACACTCACAGATGCTTAATGACGTACATGCGGCCCATCGTCATGGAACAGGCATCGTGAATGTTATGTAAAAAGACATCCTGAGAGCTGATGGATTGCGTTAAAGGAGAAACACTGTAAAAAGGAAAGATAAATGTGTGCAGAAAGGATGAGCTCCCCATTTGAAGGAGAGAAAAGAGGTAAGAGAGCTGGAGTGATAAATGAGAGGTGCAGGATAAAGCCACAGCAACCGTGAAATGACCAGGTGCACAGAGGGAGGAGAAAGAGAGAAGGATCATGCAAGAATAGATGGGAGAGATTAGCCATTTTGCCCAATTTACTGAGTGACACAGCACAAAATTTTTGTGTATTTGAAAGTCACTGACATCCAAAGACAGAAAGAGTAATTATACTGGCTGCAAACAATAGATACAAATAATAAACTTGACATGTTAAAAGAAAAATGAATAGCGTGGAAAACAGAAGAGGCGACTAATGAAAAGAACCACATGCATCTATTAATCACACAAACTAAAAAAAAAAAATGTTGCTGTTGCTTTCCATTTTTTGAAATTTTGACTTCTTCATTGTCTTTCCATTCTACTGTTTGCATTTGACTGAATCTCATGAAAACTGTCAAGAAATGCATCCCCCCCCCCAAAAAAAAAAAAACAGAAAAAAACCTTCATTACTTGAAATAAAATGTTAAAAAACCTAAACTTATTTCAGCTAGTTATCTCTAGTTTAGTTAGTTGTACTAAAGTAAAAACAAACAAACAAACAAACAAACAAACAAACAAACAAACAATAAAAAAGGCTATATAGACATAAAAAAAGTGTAATAACATTAAATTCTAATAATTAAAAATAGTAATATGCAGTGCATCTGGAATTAAAGTATTCACAGCACTTCACTTTCTCTACATTTTGTTGTTACAGCTTTATTCCAAAATGGATTAAATTAATTATATTCCTCAATTCTAAAAACAATACCCCTTAATGACAACGCAACGTGAAAGTTTTTTTAAATCAAAAAAAAAAAAAAAAAAAAAAAAAACTTTGTTAACACTAGAAGTGCCAGAATTCCATAACTACTAGAACTGCCGCAAGCGGTCATTTTGACCGCTAGATTCCAAACTCTACATCTTTAATGATAAATACCCAATTGAGAGATTAATGCATTTATTGTATTAGGATATATTTTAAAAACAAAACAACACCAAACTGTACATTTAAACAAGTTTAATTATACATTTATAAATAATATCTGTAGATGTCCTGAACAAAATAACGGAGTAGCCTATGTTTTAATGTTTCCACTGTTCGATCGCGCCCGCCGACACACACACACACACACACACCACACCATATTACAGCATTGCAATCTTGACATTGCAGCCTGTTCATTATAGCCATAATAAAATAGTCAACCTAACATATAAAAATTCCACTGCTCTGTTTATATAGTCAGTATAGCCTCGTACAATTCGTACCATTTTGCGCGTGTGAAGAGGATGATTTTTTCCGTCGATATTGGAACGTGAGTGAAGTACAAAGCCTATAATAAAGTAGTTTAGTTTAAAATAGTTTACCATCCAAATACATCGCAAATGTCGAAACATTTTGATTCTAATTAGAGAATTACGTGAGCCTAACGCCGCTTACTTTCACTTTCGCTTATAAAGTATTTCATTTTGGCTTGTTTATAGTTATTTTTTCATTCTTGTTCTGTTCTGAATATCATTACATTTAAATTATTTGTTGTTGAATATGTTTTGTGTATTTTTTACCACATTTTATTGTTGTGTATATTGGTATAGCCTATAATAATACCGCGAAATTCAGTGCGGTCAATATGACCGTCTATGGCCGAAATAGGTAAATATGTTCATTTGTTTTTTTGCCTTATGTGCAATTTATATGAAAAACATTTTAAATGAAAATACAGACACTTTTAGGAAAAGTCAGGTACCGGCAGGATTTTATTTATTTTTTCAACAAAGTTATTGCAGATATAAAATTCAAAACGGTCAAAATGACCGCCATGGCACTTCTAGTGTTAAATCACCTTTGGCACCAATTACAGCCTCAAGTCTTTTTGAGTATGATCCTACAAGCTTGGCACACCTATTTTTGGACAGTTTCTCCCATTGTTCTTTGCAGGTTGGATGGGGAGCTTTGGTGCACAGCCTTTTTTACATCTCTCCAGAGATGTTCAATCGGGTTCTAGTCTAAGCTCTGTCTGGGCCACTCAAGGACATTCACAGAGTTGTTCCGTAGCCACTCCTTTGTTATCTTGGCTGTATGCGTAGGGTCATTGTCCTGTTGGAAGATGAACTGTAACCCCGTCTGAGGTCCAGAGCAGGTTATCAAGGATGACTCTGTACATTGCTGCATTCATCTTTCCCTCGATCCTGAGTCTCCCAGTTCCTGTCGCTGAAAAACATCCCCAAAGCATGATGCTGCCATCACCATGCTTCACAGTAGGGATGGTATTGACCAGGTGATGAGCAGTGCCTGGTTTCCTCCAGACATGACGCTTGCCATTCAGGCCAAAGAGTTCAATCTTTGTTTCATCAGACCAGAGAATTTTGTTTATCATGGTCTGAGAGTCCTTCAGGTGCCTTTTGGCAAACTCCAGGCGGGCTGTCATGTCCCTTTTACTGAGGAGGCTTCCGTCTGGCCACTCTACCATACAGGTCTGATTGGTGGAGTGCTGCAGAGATGGTTGTTTTTCTGGAAGGTTCTCCTCTGTCCACAGAGAAATGCTGGAGCTCTATCATGAGAGTATTTTTCTGTACCCTTCCCCAGATGTGCCTCGATACAATCCTGTCTCAGAGGTCTACAGACAATTCCTTGGACTTTATGGCTATAGGTTTGTGCTCTGACATGCACTGTTAACTGTGGGACCTTATATAGACAGGTGTGTGCCTTTCCAAATCATGTCCAATCAACTGAATTTACCACAGGTTTGACTCCAATCAAGCTGTAGAAACATCTCAAGGATGATCAGTGGAAACAGGAATGCAAAGGCTGTGAATATTTTTATTTATTTATAAATTTGCAAAGATTTCAAACAAACTTCTTTCGTTGTTGTCATTCTTTCCATACGTTGTTATTCTGGGGAATTAAAATAATAATGTGGTAAATGAACCCGCACGACTCATTCACACAGAGACACGCAGAACATGCAGGATTCGTATTTAAATAGTCTTACTCTTGCGCCCAGGTTCACAGGTACAGAAATTTGCCACCGATTGATTTTATGTGAATTGTTACTCAGTAGTATCGACGTAATTTGGTCGGTGAAATTAAAAGTACAGAGTTCTGTACCCAACCCTAGCTTTCAGTATAGTTTGCAGCATACTTTCAGAGTTCCTCTGTAACCCAACACCTTCCCCAGCTCCACCTGAATATATCTGCCACGGGTAATTTTATATACAGTATGCTATTTGTGCTGAAGTAGTATGTCTTACATGATCAAAGCAGCTTATGGGTGTATGTATTAGCAGTAGCAAGGTCCTGTACTTCTCTGTAATAATTTTCAATGACAAATTAAAAGATTTGGGGTTTATGCAATACAATTATGATTTCAAAGAGGATTGTTTTATTTTGTAAACTATCCAAACACAAATAATAGTCATATACATATCAAACTGGCTGTCAAAGTGCAAAATTGCTACAAATGTAACATCAATGCAAGAACAAAATATATACAACTTAAATTGGATACACGGGCAGTGATGAAACTTGCAGCTTTCACTGTGAACAGAGCCACGCTGAGACGCGAATCACAAGCTGAAACTCGCTGCACCCTATTTAGATCACAGCATTTGCCGTGTGATAAGTGCACTATTGCGATTTTGTTTTCTGCTCAATTGAAAGATTCTTTGCTAAAGCAATGGTGCAAAACATAAAATTAATGATCTTCTAGGTTCATTATAAAACTGTGGCGGGAAAGATTAAACTATGATGGGTCATAATAAAATACAGAAATATACATTTGGTATAGAGCAATGAAGCAGGACAATTAGCCTAATCAATTTAAAAAGGCTATTATTCACATTTATGTGCACATTTAGCATTTTAATCTTTGGTTTCCATAAATCATTTACAAAAGTGTAAACTTTACTAGTTGATTCATGTGAAAAATCAACCCAGTCCTTTATCATCAGACGATCTCTTCTCAGTGAACTGTAAAGCCGCAAGATGTGTGATAAAACAATAGATAGCGGTAATGCACAGTTTTAGTTTGTGATCTAATAAGAAGACAACACTGCACTGCCTCAATACATTGCATGCTCGTCAAAACGCAAAACGGAATGTATAGCTTTTGGTCACGCTACACAGCTACTTGCTGGAAAAAGTAATCAGCTACTGGAAAAGCAACACTGTTTTAAAAGCCACTGAGCTACTGTCAAGCTACTGAAAAATGTAGTTAGGTTAGTAGCGTTGCTTGTAGTTAGCGACTCCCCAACACTGATAATATCTATATTTTTGTCCTGTGTTGATTCATTTCCTTTTGAAACAGAAATTTGGTGTGGTACATGTCGCTATCAGCTAACAGACATGGACTATTCCATTTCTTATTTTATGGGCCTTTAGGATACGATTTCTTATTTTGACCTGGACATTTCTTTATGAGATTCACACATTTATATAGCATGTGAGGTAGAATTGAGTCTGTGATGGATATCTCTAATAATATATTCTTCTGGGAGCCACTGGCCACAATGTAAGGTAGACATGACATAGTCCAGGATAGTAGAGCCTATTACAATGAAGGAATACACCCTTGAGTCCTGACATGTGGAACACTCTCCATACGTTAAACCCTGCAGTAGTGCTGTGTTCCTCCGCAGTGGATCCCAGTGGATTCTCATTGCTACATATGTAAACGTGAGTAAATCTTGTTTGCATGGCAAGTACGTTCCCCATATAGAGTCATTGAATAAAAATCACTGTTTATCCATGAAATAAATATAGTCTTATAAAAATATCAACAGCAACCTTGTGGGAAATTGCTTTTGGCTGAGCAAGCGCTGCTATTGCGCTCATACTTGGGGGCTGGGATTTGAACAAACCCCTAACACTAAATAGTATATTCATTTGTGAAACAGACATGATTGATATCTCAAATCATGCAGCTTGTTGACAGGAAGTGTGATATGTCTCTAAGCGACCAGAGGTACCATAGACTTGAGGCCCTGTTTACACCTGGCATTAAGATGTGTTGCGGTCGATCGGATAACAAGTAGACAAGTAGAGGGAGATACTCCTCTTTACACCTGGTGTTTTAATCCATCTCTTGTGTCCACTTTCAACCACTTCTGATCTGATTTCTTAGAGGGAGGATCAATTGGCAGGTAAATGTATGGGCTTTTTCATTGATATCTCAAATAATGTAGCTTGCTGACAAGAAGTGTGATATAAGGTACATTTATGGGCTTTTTCAGATCTTTTGATCCAATTGGGTGAAATAAGGTCATACAATTTACATATGAACGTGACCGGAGACAACGGAAAAACATGGAGAGAAGTAGTTTTTGTTTCTGCTCTGACAGCTGCAAGACTATGCCGAATGCGGTGAGTGCGTGTTAGAAATCAAGAATGGTGAGAGAACATTGTGCTTGATACGACTTTTGTCTTCAAATCAAACTTGCGTTGTCTTCTTGTGTTGTTTTTTAGCGGTTGGCAAACCAGCTTATGGTGCATTACCGCCACCTACTGGACAAGAGTGAGGAGTGTCAATGCTTAGGGAAAACCCCCCGTAAAAACAATAATAGATAACATAATCTTATATAATTTTGTGTTTCTTGTAGATAATTCATCAGAGCAATTCAAATGTTTATTACCTTGCTGCTTACCCATAAAGGGCCAGATTTACTAACAGCTTGCTTCAGCGCAAACCCTCTTTTGGCGTTAAAAAACTACGGTCAGGATTTACTAAAGACACGCAGTGAAAAATTTTCGCTGAAAATGTGTAGGCAGTTATTTTTGCGGCTGACCATATTGCATATGCATTTGCAGGAGTTTACCGTTCAGACGCAACATTTATGGGAGGAGAGTATTTAAATGAATCACGCAAGGTGCATGATTTACCAAGGTTTGCGCTCGTCAATGTACTGGTGTTTGCGCAATTATTTACTGTCCAAAAAAAGCACGTCTTAAACCATGTTCTTTAATTTGCGTGTCGTCAGTAGATCACGCGCAGAACTTTCCACTCCCATCGGCGCTGTTTTTGGAATTGTGCTCTCACGCTAATTTGCCCTGTTTAGTAAATCTGCCCCAAATGGTCTAAATGCATATTGTTTGCACCTTCCTTTACGTTTCCTGTATTTGTGGTTCATTGTTATATGCATATGCTCTGCAATGCAGAAGGACATTTTCGACGGTTTCATACATCCCACATATCTTTCCTAATAATTGATTTTGCTTCTGTTTTGCTGATTTTTATATTTCTATATTATTCATGTCCATTGATTTTTGGCATCCTTATCTGCCCTCTTGTTTCCTTCTACTCCAACATGCACTGGAAGCCAAATGGCAGAGCCCTGGATTATTAATCCTATGCACTGCATTATTTCAAGGATAAGATCTTGTCTGCGGCTAGATTGGCCAGATTGAATGATCTTTAATGCTGCCAATGAATCTGAGCATATTACTGCTTTCTTCATACGTTCTTCCTCTACCCACCGAAGGGCCATGACAACAGCTACCAACTCTGCTGTAAACTTTTTTTATGCTGCGATATAACTACCGCTACTCCTTTTTTCTTCGATTCTGGATACTTTGATCCATCAGTGAATAATTTTCACATCACCATATTTCTGGTCAAAATATTGATTTACTTTATTGGGTCACAATTCAGTTACTTCACTTCTTTTATTAAAAGAAGGTTTATTATAGGCATTATAAACACCAAGGTAGGATTACTGACATTTGGACTATTTTACTATAGTTTCCTGTCCAATATTTTGATTATTACTTATTCCATGTTCCCAACATTTTGAGAATATTGCCTTAGTTGGATGTTCATTATTGTGTCCCTTCAAGGGACCACACCATTTTTGGTTGTTTGCGTCTTTTCTGCTAATGACATTTCTCCCATTTTTACTCTGGCGGCAGCTCTGGGGTAAGTTCTAAAAGCCCCACAACATAATCTCAAAGCATGCGTTTGCACAACCTCAATTTTTTTCAGCATGTTCCCACTCTAACTTGAATTTTCCGGTCAAATAAAAAAAATCTAACACAGAGTTGTAAATTCTTTCACTGATTCCCATATTCTTGAGTTTTATTAGTAATCCCTCCTTCCATGTCATATGTTTTTTACACATCAGTGAAAACATGACCCCTTTATTCATTTGTGCCTTTCTTGTCTCTGATTCCAAACATAATATTGAATCCATTGTTTTTCTACCCTTGCGGAAGCCACTTTGATGAGGTGAAAACAGGGCTCTACTTTCTATCTCTTATAGGCCTATGTAATCCTATTTGTAATCATTATTTCCATCATTTTACATGTTTGATGTTTGTGCTATCGGCCTATAATTTGTTGCTTCAGATCTAGCTCTACCTGCATGATTTTATATAGGGATGACTATTAAATGTTTCCATGATGATGGAAGTTTGCCCTCTGCCCGTATTTTGTTGTAACTTCAGTATCTTTAAAAATGACAATTTTCCTATCATACAAGAACAAATGTTACAAATCAAATTGCATTAGCAATTGCTCTTTTTAGTTCATATAGAGAAAAATCTACATCTAGGTTTCCTCTTGTTTCACACTTCTTAAGAGTATCTGGGTATGCTTTACTTTTTCTACTATTTACTTTGTCAAATATTTCAGGTCAGTAGGCAGAGAGTAGGTGGTTTTTTTTTTGTGTGTGTGGCTGTTCGAATGCATTCAACCACATGAACGTTTACACTATGAAAGACGGAAGTGGACAAGTTCAAAATGTTTTAGGCCCTGTTTACACCTGGTGTTAAGATGCTTTTTGGTTGATCGGATCATAAATGGAGGATGCTAAATACAGGTGTGAACAAGGTCTAAAACGTTTTGAGCTCGTCCACTTGTTCACCATTCCTGATGTCTAACACGCACACGTTCAGCGTGGTCTTGCGGCTATCAGAGCAGAAACAAAATCTGCTGCTCTTTGTGAGTTTTCTGTTTCAGAATGGGAAGTATGTCAAACCCGAGAATGCAGAGTAAGTCAAGCCCATTTCTGAAAAAGAGGTAACTTATACTCAGAGTCAGTTGCCATGGTAACTTACTCTGTGAACCTAACCTGGTCGGGAGCAGGTTTTCTTAGGTAAACCCAGAGTTTTTCTTATGTAGTAAATGCATCTTGATTTAAGAATATTTTGATATTTTGACTGGAAACAACAAGACAAAAAGGCTAAGTCATTCATTGCGCATTTTTCTATATAACATCGGAGATGCAGATCACATTAGTAAGGCCACTGTATCAGAGCAGGAAGGAAAGTGTGCCTCGCTCTCACTCCTCCTCCTTTTTGTGTTGTTTCCTGGACACAAACCCGTATGAGCCATCAAAGAAGAGATTCACAGGATAGCAGGTCAGTGTGGAGAATTCGGTTTAAATGAGGCTAATCTGATAAGAATTAGCCTATACTTGTGTATTGACTCGGAAGTATGCAGATGTCTTTTTGTCGCGGTGCTGTTGACATGGTGAATCGTAATTTCGGAGCTCCATTGATCATGGCTTTTCATAGTCATGGTGCACGCGCTTAACTCAGAGTCAACCTACTCAGAGTTGATTGAACTAACTCAATTCAGCTGTTCTGAAACCAAAAACTCAGAATTTCCCATCTCAGGGTTGGTTGAACCTCCTTATTGAAACAGGCCCCTGGTCCCCCAGACAAGTCAAGTAGATTAAATCTATTTGCTGGTTTTTTTTAATGTTTTTGAACACTTGACAGGCTGGGGGACCAGCTTAACATCTCCTAGGCATGACTGGGAGACCAGCTAGACCAGCTTTAACCTGCTAAGACCAGCAAAGCACCCTTAAGATGGAATCATTTTTAGCAGGGTAGCAGTGTCTTGGACATCACCCATAACACGAAGCATCATTTTGTATGTCTAGTTTTCTTTGTTCTCCATATGCTTGCATCTCCCGCTCCCTAACTGTTGTATACTGTGTGCCGCTCTTTTTCTGTCTTTTATTTTCTCTGCACAGTATGGAACAATGTTTAGCACGATGGTAGAGCAGATAGTTCCTGGAGCTTCATTAATCGTAAAAGGAATATTTTGTGCCAATTACCGTTGCTTTAGCTGCAGCAAGGTGCCTGCACGATTATGAAACAAATGCATAAAGAGTAGGGGGAAAAGAGGAAGAAATATTAATGTGATCAAAGAGTGACAGGAAAGTAGAGCTGCAGGTGGCAGTCGTATTACACGACATATTTTCACACATGAGAGGCATACAAAACTGAAGTATCCTGATGATATTGGAGTGACGGAACTAAATTGGTTGCCAGGTCTTACAAGGACTATACTGATGTTTTGCAGGCAATGTGTGTGGCAGGAGATGACTGTCAGCACACAATGAGCAACAAAAACAAACTCAAAAGAAGAAAGGAACAGCGTAATGAGTCTCTCTGTTCCTGAGCACATATATGGGAAATGATGATGGTGTAGGATGAAAAGGTAAGATGAAAAGGAGAAAGAAAATGCATGACTCTAAAACAAGCATGGATAATATTCTTTATGCATGTGTAACCGGTCTGCAGCTGACCGTTGTTACGTTTCTCTTTCTCTGCGTTGTGTACAAGAAGGACCAGGACGCTGTTACTGCGGTTCACCAAAATGTGTTTATTAACAGTCACGCCCAGCATGGACTTCTCACCATCTGTGGATCAACATCCGCAGTGTGCAATGCGTAATAGCATTAAACATAATAACATTCACACAATACAAGAATGTAAAAGACAGTAAAATACCTGTGGATCAACATCAATAAAGTGGATAAATCGATTGTGGGCATTTCATGACAACATTCACCTGTATGATACAACACTAGTTAGTTGATTAATGGCTCAAAACCCTCCTAATACATATCAAACGGCCCACGCGACATATCTTCAAATTCTTAATCCACTCACGCATATAACATATAACATATAACAGAATACACTATACAGTCTCCGTACTGTGTACAAGATGATATTAAATCAATTTACACACTTTGCAAACTTAATTTGCTCATAAATTGAAGAGCTCTGAAAAACCCTTACCTCTCCCCAGCATGTGTAATGCGAACTGGAGAGAGGCGCGCACACACTTCTTCTTCTTCTTCTTCTTCTTGGTTTTATGGCGGGTTCCGTACTTGCGAACCAACTTCATAGCATACCGCCACCTACTTTTTTAATCCACTAATTTCATGCTTGCATTTATCTTCTTTCCTGTGTTTGGACCATCGTTTAGTATTTTATTTATTGTGAATTCTTGGTTTCCCAATAATTGTAATTCCTCCTTTAGACTCTTTTGTTCTCTTTCATATGCCTTGCACACCATCATTACATGTTCCACTGTCTCCTCTATTAAACAAACTTCACAAAAACCTGTATCATGTTTCCCTAATGTGCAATGTGTGATTAAGATATGAATGCCCTGTTCGTAAATGTGTGAATATGACTTGCTCCGTTCTACTTATGTTATGAATGATTTTAGATTTCTTTATTCTCTATTTCTATAATACATATTTAAGTATCTTTGGCCAATTTGTCTGCTTCCTAATTACCCTGAATTCCCACATATGCTGGTACCCACATTAAACAAGTTATTATTCCCATTTGTTTTATACTGTAAAATGTAATTCTGATTTCTATTAAAATGTCACTTCTATTTGTTTGCATTGATTGTAAACTCATTAATAATAATAATAATAATTTGTTACATTTATATAGCGCTTTTTCTGAGACCTCAAAGCGCTTTACATAGAAGGGGGGAATCTCCTCAACCACCACCAATGTGCAGCATCCACTTGGATGATGCGACGGCAGCCATATTGCGCCAGAACGCTCACCACACACCAGCTTACTGGTGGATGATGGTCTCATCCAAAGGACGGTGCTCTTTTGGCAGTATAGTGTCCCCGTCACTACACTGGGGTGTTAGGACCCACACAGACCACAGGGTGAGCGCCCGCTGCTGGCCTCACTAACACCTCTTCCAGCAGCAACCTGGTTTTTCCCAGGAGGTCTCCCATCCAGGTACTAACCAGGCTCAGCCCTGCTTAGCTTCAGTGGGCAACCAGTCTTGGGCTACAGGGTGATATGGCTGCTGGCTGATTCAATGGCATTATAACCGCCATTGAATCAGAACATATTGCTACTTTATCTGGTCTTATTTCGTAAACCCAACCTAGTGCTCACACACTTCAAAATGGCACCAGGACAGCCCCCCCCCCCCCCCAAAAAAAAAAATCAAAAAAAAAAATCAAAATAAAAGTCTCCAGAGAGTGAATCGCAGAATCAACATATATTGCTCAAAGAAAAACGGAAATAAATCAGTAATAAAATAATACGGATTTTAGTAAAAAAGCAACAATGCATTAAACTTGGATTTCACTCATTATAACTCGTTACACATGCTAACACAAACCTATATCTTAGGAAGGCAAGCAGATAAAACAACACCTTTGAATGACTCGGTTTGTCTTTATGAATAGCAAAACATACACAGATGTACATGGTGCAAAACATCCAAATTTTGGTTCAACTTGCAGACGTAAGAATTGGTGTAAAACTAGACATAAGTCTCTGTCAAATACTCCCAAAAGAGTCAGATGTTCTGTAAATCCAACGAGCAATGCACAAGAAAAAAGCTGTCTGTTACTACAGTAGACAGGAAAGATACATTAAGACAAATTACACCTTCAGAAAGTTGAAGATGACAAACCTTTGCTCCTCTTTTGGACCCCTTGATACAGCTATAAAAAGCTCAGAAAGAGGTCGGATAGTTGTACAAGCTCAAATATAGTGTTTCAAAAGAGTGTTAGCTTTTTGTGGGCTTGAATCAGCAAAATATGATTGTTTTTACATTTGTGGTCCCAATGACACCAAATATTTGTTTAAATGAAATTAACTGAATAACATCAATTGGTCAATTGAATATTAACCTTTTATTTTCACTTCAAATGCATTTAAAAAGTTTGTGTGACTAAATAAAAACACAATAGGTGCTATTGGAGCTTTGTGCTTTATATAGAAATGTGTTCCAGTAATATAGTTCAATTTCCCTAAAAACAAATGCATTTCAGAGAAATATAATAAAGTAGACAAAGGTTAGGGTTGGTAAGATAAAGAATCTACAGTGGTCGAGAGAGCTCAACGCGCTGCAACTGAACAAAACACATGCAAATAGAAAAAACACCTGCAAATTAAGAAAACATCTTCATCATACAACACATGTGTGCTCCAAATACTTACAACACAACCAAATTACAGAAACGCGCTGCAAAGAGCACAGACCACAACGGAAATGTTTCCAGGGGACCCCAAGTGTGAACCCGGTTGGGACATGATTATTGCGCGTGAGTATCCCTATGTCCTACCCCATTTCGAAGGGCAGACGGCAGAGCCCTTGAAGTGCTTGAAGGTGTTTTTCTATTTGCATGTGTTTTCTTCAGTTGCAGCGCGTTGAGCTCTCTCGGCCACCGTAGAAGTCTCTTGCACTCACCAAGACTGCATTTGATCCAGAAAATACAGTAAAAACAGCAATATTGTAAAAACATTATAAAAAAATGTCAGGGTGTTTTAATGAATAGAAATGTCAAATGAACAGCATTTATTTGAAATTGAACTGTTTGTCTGTTATAAATGGGGGGACTATGAGGACTTAAGTTGTGTTA